>NC_143552.1:148217500-148528750 GCF_054136105.1 Typopeltis vanoorti | reverse complement strand
TTGACTAACTGCGCTTTAATCTCAGTATGTAATCGCTGAGGGTCGATATGGGATGGCCCGATCGACAGTTTGCTGAACAAATAGGCCTGCAACATGTCATCCTATCACAACGCCTCTTTCAAATTCCGTCAGTTTCCTTCCCGCAGCCATTTCACCCGGACCCAGTTGAACTGACTTGGGAACATCGTATTCCTCCAATTTACACCCCCTACAAGCGCGTGACTCATTACATGGCACCTTGTACATTGCCTATGGAAGTGTCCGTTGACTTCTTTCCAAGCAGTGTATAACTGCTTCTTGTAATTTCAGTTGAGTATGTTTTTATATTTTTTAACCTAAAACACAAAGTAGATACAGTGTGCTGAGTTCATTTCATGTTAAGCTGTCTTTCTATTTAAATGCTTTTCTTTATTGATGCAGATGATCAAGAGAATTCTTTCGATCTCATGAATGAGTACATGGATGCAAATGAAGAAGCGCCGTTATCCGCCTTCCGGGTAAAACGATCTAAAGGGAAAAAGAAAGAGAGTAGTAGCAGTGAGGAAACTACTACGAAAGCATAGGAATAAGGAAATGGAAACAATTAAAATTGAAGGAAATGTATCTTTTGAAGTGAATATTCAAGCAAACAGAAAGACGATTCTGTAATTTAGAAATAAAATATTAAAATGCATAAATATCGAGTTGTTCTTCTCCTAGTTACCCATAGTTTAAAAATTAAGAGCACATTTAATATTATTTAATGGACTAATCTTATTTCTGAATTATTCGCTAACGCGGTCACTTCCGCCCTGATGAGTAATTCGCCTATTTAATTGAAGAAATATTTTCGAAGAACATCGTGCCGTGATTCGATTTGAGTTTGCAGCGAGTGAAGCACACGCAACAGTACTTACTGTTCTCTTACTATGCTTATAGCATAGTAAGAGAACAGTGTTTTATTGTAGCATATTGATTGTGACTAATTTGACCCTCCATACTCAAATTGTTCCTTTCAACAATCGTGTCCATGTTTTGGGATCACGTAATGATCTTTCACCAACCGCATGCATAAGGCCCATATTTAATAACATTGTCACCTCATCTTTTCACTCAGAAATTACCACAACCAATAAAAATGTCTGGACTACGGGCACCACCATTTTATGACAACTCGCAACTAAAAAATTAAATCATTATCTGAATAAACACACAAAGAATGAATAAAGAGAGAGTTGGAACTGTTTTTTTTTTAATTGAAGACAATGCGCTCCAGTAGGATCATTCCGTCTTTATGTTTGAAAACTGTCTCAAGACCGATATATTCTAGCGGTTTTCTAGTTACTTCAACATTCATACCACCTATCCTTTTTATTTCTTGCTCAGTCAGGAAACACATTTTGTCTAAAACAGGATGGATGCTTTCGTATTTCTAAATAGCGTTACTTAGAATTATCATTTATTATTCGAACAAAATCTGAGTTTATTCGGATGGATAAAATAACCAATTGATGTTTTTTGAAGAATCTGTTGAGGATAAGAAATGCTAGTTGCCTTTTTTATGTTTAGCGTATTTGAGTTACTAAATGGTAGATAAATCTTCTTTTAAACCCATAAGCAATGTAGAGATGTGTGTCTCAGACAAAGCAAAACAAGGGGTTCTAGATCCACATGAATGATCACTAAAAATTCTCACCAGTCTTTTTTTTTTTTTTCGTCATTGCAGTGATGCCAATATAGACGAAATGATAAACCATCTTGAGATTATTAATGGTTCCACCTACTGAAATTTTCACAACAGATCTCACTTTCACCCTGTATGCACAATATGGGTTTCTAAGCAACTTGTATAATTGTCATTTGAAACAATATCGTAACGAAGACGACGTCTTCTTGGGGGTTCCTTTTGCAGTACAAACTCTGGAGAAGCAACATTTGTACAGTTTGCAATATAAACATTAAAAATAAAGTTTGTTATTGATATTCTTGAACTAATATCCATTTTATTAATCCCCATGACCTGCCATTTTGGCTTTTATAATTATAATGTAGGATGGTTACTTTTATACAATACAATATGCGCTCAAATGCACAAAAAATAATCTTTTCTCCAATTGTTTTTGCTATTATACTTGCATATCTGTTATCTAATGAGATACTGACAACGTGCATGACATCATCAGTGATGCAGTAATCCTGCCGGCTGCACCAGTAGAAATTTTGTTTTTAAGTTGTTTTTTTTTAATATAATTATTCCCCTTTTTATAATGACTGGAACAATTTTTTTTTCTTTATTGGAAACAAATTCGCATGCGGATTATAATGTAATGTTTTTCTTACGGAGAAAATAGCAAACATAAAATAGAACTTTTCTTCTAGTTATTAGGAAAGACTCATTAACTAATAACTGTCTTAATAAGAGAAATACATAATTTACGAAAATAATTAAATTAATTTAAAATAATTATAAAAATCCCCAGATTAGTACATTGGAATGATGGTTTTTAAAAACCATTGCTCAATGCATTTCTCATGTGTGGAGAATTTTCGACATACTCGCTCGTATTAAAATGGCTTCTGACTTGATTTGTTCGAATTTCAAAATTAACTCACAGAGATTAAAAAAAATCGAACTTTCTTTCATCAATTTTCTCTCTTTAAGATAATTCAGATTAATGAAGTTTTTTAATATAAAATTTTAAACAATTGCTCCTTCAATCAAGGCCAAATGTCAGAATGACAAATTAATTCGATTCTTTTTTTGTAAGAATTCGGAAGTTTTTTTCGCAATTTTACTAATCAGTGAGGAAAGTTCCACATGTGCATCTGACTTCTTCAATATTCAGAATAATAAATCTCAGAGCTTGAAAAATATGAGCTCGATTTGTGCAGAGGCTGACTGCAGGTTAAAAATCCTGATTCTTTATTTCAAAGAAAAGTACTCATGGCAATTAAAAGTATTTCATCTTATTTTAGTGAATTTACAAGATATGATTGTTCCTTTTACATATTCCTCTCAACAGGAATAATCTCCAAAAGACTGATTCAAAAGTTCATAATAAAAGGTCTTTACTTTCCTCCTTTAAATGCTCAATGATTCTTTTTCGAAGTATTTTATTATCTTCCTTTTATAATTCTAAAATTTCTCTATATTTTATTTTTTTATAAACAGGTATTCTGATATTTAGTTGTTAACGTCTTGCGTTTCTGTTCCCCTGATTGTAATAAAGAATCTTGCGTATGCTCAAAACAACTTTTAGCCGCCATTACATTTTCCGTAAGCTGAATAAACAGCGTTATATCCATTTTTTTTTCTTTTGTAAATAATAGATGCTTTATAGTTTTACTCACGCAAATGTCCAGATATGGTAAAGAAAATAATTTCAGCTACCTATGTTCTTGAAAGCGAAATTACAATATAAGAAGTAGCTGCTAAGCTTAAATGCATTCTTCTTTCTCTTCTAGTTTATCAGCCTGAATTGCCCACTGCTGGAATAGAAGTGAAGTAATCACAAAATTGTATTCAATTTATCTTTTTGCAGGAAACGGAAGTCAAGCCTCGTACGAAGCACGCGCGCGCACACACACACACACACACACACACACACACACACACACACACACACACACACACACACACACACACACACACACACACACACACACACACACACACACACACACACACACACACACACACACACACACACAATGTTCTCTCGTAAACAGGCTGTTTCATAATATGTGTAAATGCATGGCTTGGTGGGACGATTTAGATTTTTCCCGATTATCATATATAGGAACGAAGTGTATTTTGATGTAGATCCAAGCACCGTATAAAGCACTTGCATCTATGGTGCATTGGATACACGAAGACTAGACGTAGTCCGTCCAGTTGTAGGCGCCTCTTATGCAGCAATCTTAGCACAATGCGAAGCTGCTGAAATACTCTGTTGAAAATACACCATATAATGCAGTTTTAGCAAACAGTAACCACTGTTATTTTCTCCGAAAGATACAGCTTACTGAAAAGTATTTCGAAATTATAGAAAACTAAAATGCAATTGAGGGAATACTAACGTAAGAGAAAGTGAACAATCTGTAGAAATCAGTATTATAGCAGGTCAGGGACACCACCAATTACTGTGTTGACACGATAACCCTCAGCAAGTGCATTCACAAAGAGTATGATATAATCCCACAGAGAAAATATCTGCAACAGAAGTGAAGTCTCGTACGAAGCATGCACGCGCACACACACACGCCCGCCTGCACGCACGCATGCGCGCGCGCGCGCGCGCGCACACACACACACACACACACACACACACACACACACACACACACACACACACACACACATGTTCCATTTCAGAGCGAACCCTGCTTCCAGAGGCTTCGTGGAATCAAAAAAGAGTTATTTTCACACGGTACCTAAAAACAGAAATGAAGAATCAAACTTCACGATGTTGGGAAGGCTTAATAAAACTCTTTGAGCTTAATAACACAGGCGACAAAAAATCCTGTTTACCGAAGTTCATCATCAAGATTTATTTACAATTTACAATTGGTAAATAGGGAAACGAACTAAATAAATAAGAATAACAAAAAGTTAATTATCATACGTAGCTTTCCAGGCTTCTCTGTTTTGAGCAAGTTGGGTTATTTCTCGTGGAGAGAGAGAGAGAGAGAGAGTATCGGTGCTGATAAGGTGTTTAATATACTGACTGAATTGATTAATTGTGTCCTTCCTCTCCATTTGAAGGAGCGGCGTATAAAACTAAGATGTCAAAGTGTGGAGAAGGAGGATGTCACAGTTGATGTCCAAGCCGATTGAGTTAGGTTTCAATCAAGGGTTTTTGGTTTACTTCTAAAATAGTGGAATTACGAATATGATCCGATTGACAGTCTTAAGCAGGTGGTCGTATTAAAGCTATGAATGGTTTCTATTGCTTTCTGGGTGGAACCGTCGTCCCACATTTCTCCAAATATAAGAAGATTTACTGACAGGTTGCTTTTTAAAGTCTAATTTGTCCCCCAACAAGGTGATGAGGGGCGATTTCCATATATTTCTTAGATTTCTTTGTTGATTGAGAGCTTTAAATTTTTTTACCATTATGTCATTTACAGTAAGATTTATATTTGATCCTAAGTATCAGAAGTCTTCTACTTTTTCTAAAAGTTGGAAGTTGTTTGTTTTCTTTGATGATGGAAACTTGCTATATTACCGAAATTATAACAATCCAATGATGATATTTTGCGAAAGATGCGATAAAATATGCATCTTAAGTTTTCAACACAGCAGTTTGGAAAATATTGTTGCCAAGAAGAAAGCAAATGCATTTCTGAAGTTTAGTTTTATTTATTGTTTGTTTTCCAATATTCGTTCTTTGCAGTAATCCTGATTATACTGCAAAAGTAGGATGTTTGTGAAAGAATATAATTATTGCTAATATCTTCTTTAAGTGAAAAAGCACAATCCTGTGTTTAGGTTACTTTATGCACGTAATCAAGACACATGTGGCATACAGCGCATGTTTTTTTAAGTTTCACTAATGACTACGTTCAGGTAAACTAGATATATTTGTATGGTTATGAAAAATGTAGACAAACGATATCTACACTAAGATAGGGACAGCGGTGCTTTAGCGGGGAACATATATTGCTTCACGTTTTCAAATTGCATCCTCGGTATTCCCTGATTATACTTGAAAGAGCAAATGATGTTTTCTCTTTCAAGTAAAATCTTTGGAATTCACTATATGAAGCCTGTCAAGAATATGATATATATGCTTCACTTTCATATCGCATAAAAATCTAAATAATGGATGAATATTGATGTTTGCGATTGTCTTTACGTGAAAGATGAATTTCATCTTCCGTTGTGAGTTATGGTTATTGTCCTTCTTGCCAATGAGAAAAATGTAGTTGTTTCAGTGGGTAAGGAATAGGTTAGCTGTGGTTCATAACTAAAGCATGAAGTGGTTAGGAAACTTGGGATTATTTTGATCATCAGTTGAAAGTACAAAAACCGTTAGCAATTGTCCCACATTTCTTTATTGCTACTACATGAAATGTTAGAAACCTAGGGCAAAACACTGAATACAGTGAGGATAATAAGGATTTCATCATATAATCTGGGAACCCAGATCTAAAGTTCATCACACTATCTGGAGTCATCCCATATAATTCATGAGTAGCAGTATGGAATCTCTCACTCCTTCCACAACTGGTCTAGCCCTCACCATTAACATCTAGACTTAAGTCGAGGAAAGCTTGGAGAAACTCACTTGGCTACTCTCGATATTTGTATGACACTTGATCAGGTCTCTACTTAACAAAATATCTTCATCTGGTCTGCCTTCTGCAACTGAATCGCTGTCATCCTCTCTGATCGCTCACTACATATCATGGTCATTGGCTTGGTCTCTACATCTACGTCATTTACATTGGCGTGCAAACACAGAGAATGGCACGATAGTTTTCTTGTATCGACGTCTATTTCCTCTACCTTGTAACTCACTGTCCAAATATTGCTATTTCAAAATATTAAGTCATTATTAAGAACAGTCCATCTGTTCACGTTCAAACATCCTTTTGTATGCCCTCTACGACTGTAAAGAAAAAACACGGCGCCACCTACTGGCCAAGCGGGAAATTCACACACACACAGACACACACACATACACACCATATATATATATATATATATATATATGTGTGTATATGAATATTATGTATTTCTCATTATTACTGTTTTTTTTACTTATAAATACATAAAAAAACAATACCTAGGTACTGGTTGAATATGTTAAATAAACCCCCGGGGCTAGATTATTATTACTATTATTATTATTATTATTATTATTATATATAATATATATATAATTATATATAATAAATTACTATATACAAATATATAATAAATTATTAAATATATAATATATATATAATAATATAAAATAAATTATATATAATACTCTATATAGAGAGAGAGAGATAGTCGAAAACGCAACAACCTCATCCTGCATTGATCATATAAATATAAGGGCCCCTCCAAACAGCTACACAGCAGCCATCATAACATGAAAACTGGCAGACCATTATTTCACAGCATTACAGTTACACACTGAACCAGAACCCATAAAATCTGAGACTACAAAACAGTATTATAGCATTCTAAACGAAACAATACTAAATGATGAAATCAGATAAACTGACTGGATGAAGATAGCATCTTTAGACCCTGTTGAAGGTGTATATAATAATCTTAAACTCGCATTTAACAAAATATATAACAAAGCATTAACAAAAATAAAAATACGCCCCCAAACGAAACAATATCCATGGATAACAGACAACATACTAACAGACATACAAAGAAAAGATGCCCTATGGAAACAACTTAAGAAATCGCCGAACAATATCGCTTAAAAAGCTGAATACAAAAGAATACGGAATCTTCTAACATCACAGATCAGAATGGCAAAAAGAAACTATTACAGCAACAAATTAACAACAGCTCAGAATGGCATAAAGGAATCCTGGCACCTGATTAATGAAATGCTGGACAATATACACAGAACCACTGCCGCAGAAACAATAAAACATAGCTTTGCCTGCGACCCCAAATCCCTCAAACAACTTTAATCAGCATTTCGTGAACTCTGTCCAAAAGCTACAAGAAACAACCTTATCTCACACAAACGAACATTCTCCACTAGGTCTACAAGCAACCCAGTCGATGTGGTTCCCCACAGTAACAAAAGAAGAACTACCACTGGCAATTCAACAAATTAACCCTAACAAAGGACCGGGGATAGAAGGAATCAGACCAAAAGACATCAAGAAACACTCAACCAACCTACTTCCAGTTAAACAAAAACTGTTAAATAAAATCTTCGAAACGGGACATATACCTGAAACACTGAAGACTGCATTAATTACACCCATACACAAACAGGAAAAAATAAATATTATAAGTAATTACAGACCCATCCCCACGCTGTCTGTAATCAATCAAATCATGGAGCGCATCGTGCATCAGAAACTCTCCATATACATTGAAATATTTTAAATCATATCCAAAACACAGTATGGCTTTCAAAAAATAAAGGAACAGCAATACTCCTGGAAGATTTCACAGATCTAATAAACGCTGCATTGGATAAAAACAGAATAACATTAGTGGTATTCATTGACCTTCAAAAGCATTTGACACAGTAACACACAAAACCTTGTTAACGAAACTAACCCATATCGGAAATGAAGGTCGTCTAATCCAGTGGTTTAAAGCATACACGAAAAACAGAAATCACATCACACGTATAGGATCAGCATACAGCAAAGAGGTACATGTAACTTGTGGATTACATGTACCTCAAACAGGTACATGTACTCCACATGGAGTGTCCTATGTACTCCGCAAGGAGCTGTCCTATCTCCAATTCTATTTAACATATACACACACAACATAAGCCAACTCCCCCTAAAAAGTAAAATCTTCCAGTACGCAGACGACACGGCCATAGTATCCATTCCAAAAATGCAAATATCGCTTTCACAAATATGCGACACGACATCAATCAAATCACTAACTGGTTAATCGAAAACGGGATATATATAAACCCTGGAAAAACAAAGCTAATGGTATTCAAAAACCCCCAAACGCTGCCCATAGAAACTAAATATCTCACTATCCGACATTCATCCTCCTATACACAAAGCGCAGAACCTAAAATCACAACCATCACACAGGTGATAACAACATGCTCTCTTGGACTTCACTTCGATGCTGATCAAAGTTGGAATAGCCATACAAATTATCTACATACTAAGCTTAGGATAATAGCAAGCCAACTATACAGATTAAAAGACATTGCCCCAAACTACATAAAAATACTAATCTATAAAGCATTATGTGAAAAAATTTTAAGATATGCAATCACATCATACACATTCTGTGCAGACTACAGACTTAACAGGCTACAACGGTTGCAAGATAAAATGGTAAAACTGATATTCTGGGAACAACCCACTCTTATGCAGGAAGCACGGACAAAACACAAAATATTTAAGGTGAAACACTTATACCACTACACAGTCATGTTAAAATATTACTACAGCCCAACATATAGAGTAACCAGAACAACATATCAAATAACAAGGCCACAGTCAACAAACTACGTAACATATAAGTACAACAATTCCAACAGGAAAGCCACCCGAAACTTCTACGTACCTGCCATGATAAACAAACTGCCGTTCGACAACAGAAACCTAGGAACATACTGAGAGCTCAAACAGGAGCTATATAAATATTATAGCGAGAATGAAAATTAGAGCAATTCCTGTTTTTCTCTCCCCCCACACACACATGCACACACACACACACACACACACACAAACCTATGACAAAGCCCCTCTCAAAAAACCATCACTACAAGAACACAAAGAAACAAACACACCATGTTTAAATCCAACCCTATCTGCACACAAAAAAAAGTTAAATTGTAATAGGAGTTGAAGTCTTCCAAGCACGTACCAACAAACAGTAAAATCAGCACCTGACTTGTGACCAGTATGGGAACATAACGAAGATACCACCACCATCTATCATCTATTATATTCCTCGGATAAGCTCTGCTAAGCTTCGAGGGAAGAAAATTATTAACTTGCAAGTATCTGTTATTCAAAATTGTAATGTGTTATAAATATTATATACATATAATTATTACAGCGTCAATGTATGCAATTTATCTGACATATAAAAAATAATAATAAATAAATAAAATAAATAAATAAATAAATAATTATTATTATTATTGTTATTATTATTATGTATAATCTATATTCAAAAATTCTGTATAATCTTTATTGTAAATATTAGAAGAACATATGTTGTATATACATAATACAGAGGCAAAAAAGTATTCTTAAAAATTTTAATTGGAATCCAATGTAGAAAATGTAGCACTTTGTGCTGAATTCTGTACAACAATAAGTTGCAATGTCACTGAAGATGTTTATTGTATGTGTAAATATTATAACAGATCAATAAAAAAATATATTATTATTATTATTGTTATTATTACATGATATCTTCATTGAGGACAAGGAGTAATTATGTAATAATTCACTATCTACTATCAACTATCTATCTATCTATTATCTACTGTTCACTATCTACTACTAGATAGAATTTTTGTCTGTTAGTTGCGTGTTATTGTGTTTTATATAAAAATCCCACCTACGAAATGTTAGAAACGTGCTGTGAGTAGACTGTGTGTTAGATAATATGAGAAACCTGCTCTAGGAGCAAAATATGAACAATTTTAAGCCACTTCATGCTTAAATAAAGGGAAAAGTGACGTCACATCTGATGATAAAACTCTACCTAGTAAAGATTTTCATAATAAAGCGAGCACACATTTCGGTTCGAACCCACGATATGCAGATTAGAGTGCGTAAGTTATGCACTCTGGCAACCAGAAGCTGTTTTACACACACACACACACACACACACACACACACACACACAAAGAATAAGGGTCACTTTTTTTTTAATTGAAAAAATCCCATATCAATATTCCTACATCTGGTTACGTACCTGAAGTAGGAATATTTATATGGGATTTTTTAGATAGCTAGAGTTTTACATCTTCAGCACGATAGTAACGATAAATGATATATACCATCTCTGTCCCTGTCGAATAATGTTTGCTGTCATTATTGTTAGATAATATCAGTTCTAATATCATCCTAGCTCAGTTCACATGGACGATCTTTTTCAGCCAAAAACATTTTCAATATCAACAATAAGTCCTAAGGGGAAAAACGATTTCTTTGCACATGCTTTATAGGTCTGAATTGGACGAAAACAAAATCGTTCTCTCCTCGTAATCATTTCCATAACAAAACCCATTCCCATCATTAACACTGTTTCCTACCATTGTCGGTCGTCTTACACACACACAGATTCTCACAGTTTGTCCCCTCTCTGTGTTAGTTTCCCTAACTCCCCGTGTTAAGTCTCACAACAACTAATAATATTTAAGACTCCTGATACCAAACGCGTTCATGTGTAGGCCATCCCACTTCTTCAAATCTATTCTTCCCTCAACTTTACTTAATACATCCAAAACCTATCATTCATTCCTTCTACACCGCCTACACATCGAATCATTTGCCATACAGCCCTTCTTCTTAATTCACTTTTATCATATCGAAGTAAAATACTTGGGTTTTTCATTTTCTCATTCTTCACACTTGCTTCGAACCCTTTCACATCCTCTATCATACTGAATTTATGTTAGTTAGGTCGATCGAACCTACTAGAATTACGATCTTTTCTTTTCTTTTTAAATTGCATATGCTGTATTTTTAACGTTTGCTCTTTTGTTCCTCAAAACAGGCAAACGAAGCAGAATAAACACACACAGTTAACAGTCAATATGTTGACTTCATAGCCTTAATTACTTTATTTGTAATACAGGAATCTAGCGCTACGCAATTAGAACGGGAAACCAGTCATTTCCAAACGATACACCCCCAGGACTGTTTCTCTCTACTCTTCTTTTATTATCATTATTTTTACTATAAGTTTTGCAATTCTTCATGTATGTATGTACATAATTATGTACATTTGTAACATCAGTAAAAGTATCTTATATTGCTATTAATATTTTTGCGGCAGTTATGTAAACAGGGGGAACACTTTGTGCACTTAGTACCCCCCCATACGTTGACCCACTGATAAGACAGTTTAGGCGACATGCCAACTCCATCTAGTTGGTTAATTATTATGAGTCTATACCTGAGTTCCATAATGTGCAGTAGAAAAATAAGATAGCGAGCTACTCACTGCCCCCATCTTACAGTCTGTATTCTAAGCGTGAAGATATGTGTGTGTTCACGGGTCCGGTCAGTTATGTCTGTTTTGAGCGATGAAAGATCCGAGTTTTGTTAGGAAAAAAAAAAATTCAACATCCGTATCAAAGCTAATAACTCACGCCTGGATCGAAAAGCTATGCTGAAGATTCTTCGCATCATGGACGTGATTCGAATCTTGATCTTTCCAACCTAAGGTCAAAACCAACTGAGCTATGGAGGGTCACGTTTTCACGACGATGAGCAGTTTTAATGCACTCAGTTTATTTATCGCTTCACCTCTCTCTCTCTCTCTCTCTCTCTCTCTCTCTCTCTCTCTCTCTGTGTGTGTGTTTCGATGTGAATTAAAAATTGTTTATAACTATTACTGTTGTTAATAATGGCATATAAAATTTAAAGTAGGGTGCTGTTGCTCCAGTGAAGAGAAAGAAGACTCGTAATCCCATTTCATTAAGACATTAAAATTATTAAATTTACACATAGGTAAGCACAAAATGAAGATCCCAATATGTTTATTGCCTGTCGGTCGAAACTAAAACAATGCCGCTCTAAATTTCTCTATATGTTTTTCTGAATATTACATAAAGACATTCAAATATGTTCGAGGTTACTGTGAGATGGAAAGATAAAAATTTCTATCTCTTCAGAAGTCAGGTTTTCTTGTTATCAGAATACAATTAAATTATTAGATTCCCAATTTATGGATTAAAAGAGTTTTATACAGACACAGTAGTTTTATACGTAAGATTAGGCTAGTCCAACATTCTTGTGTTTCACTAAGTTAGTTGTGCAACTTTTGTTGAGTGAAAACAGAAAGTGAAAGTTCTAAATTTCAAATAAGAAGATTATTCCAATTAACGGCAGTTGAAGAGACTGAGTATCATTATTAATATCCATAATTCCGAAAGGATCTATAAGATTGGATGCTGCGGCGCATGAATAGTGGATTAAAACGTTATGATGAGACTCACTTTCACTCTTCCAGTTTTATAGTTATATAACTATTATTATAATATATTATAATTATATATCCGTGGTATTATAATATAGTTATAATACACTGGTTATAAGAGATGCATAATAATCAGTTAACCTCCATCCTCAGTCATTATAGATGAAGCGATTTGGTCGGAAATACATGAGTTCGCTTCACGTCAGTGACGTGTGGAACATTTATCTGATCTCTTTCAACTAAATGTGAGTTAGCCGATCTCATACGGAGGTAAGGGATTTTTTACCCGGAAACTCGGGTTTTTCTCCCTCAAAACAGGCAAACCGCTCCAGTGAACACGACATTCTTCATAGCTACAGTCATAAAATATACTACGGCAAGGAAGGCAACGGGAAACCACCTTGCTCATAATCATCTCCCTAGAACAGTGGCATATAGCAACCCCGTCTAGCCGTATGGCTGAGAGAATAGGATAATAATTAGGGACGAGTTTTAAGTTTGACGATTTGTAGACATACGTCTAATTTGCTCATTGGAGAAATCATCAAAATCCTGAGAGGTGTTTGTGATATTAATTATTAATTAGGATTACTTGTTGTTTTTGCCATATATCCATGATATAGAAGATCGGCTACATCTATTGTCAATCAGCTATATTAAATGACTTGCAACCAATGTGCTCCATGGGCTGATTGCATTTTCATTGTATTGAATTCGTCTGAAAAAGCTTTCTGAAGCTTATTCCGTTATCAACGGGAAACGAACACAGATCTTTTTAATCGAAAGGCCAATGTCATGACTTTTGTCCTTCGACTACTGAGTTAAGCCTGATGACAATTCCATTTCAATGGATGAACTCTACTACGGACGGAAATGATAAACTCAACTTCTTCATTTGAAGTGACGAGTTTTTAAATATGGAGTCAGCCAATAAATTTTGGACCACTTCGAATTACGAACGAGGCAGCCGAGAGCAGGAGGCTCGGTTTTATATTATGTATGTAAATTGCATGTATACTTTGTTTGGTTTATTTATTATTGTTATTATTTTTTTTTTGGAAGGAGTAACATTCTTTTCAGTAAGAAAACCATGCAACCTCCTTTTGAGGCTAAATAAGTCATTTTCACTGGAAATCCCGTATAAATGTTGCTTGCGTTCCGACGGGTTATATCCCAAGGCTTTCTATCCGAAGATACGACAGATTAAACTACAACGTATGTGAACTATATCCGCAGTGTTCGTTGAGATATAGTTCTAAATGCTTGAATTCTGTTCATTGCCGAATTCGAAATGAAATTCAAATATAATATTTTTATGCTAATCCCACAGAAACTTTGTAACCGTACAGCACATCAGTATTTTGAGTACGTTAAGGGTTAGATAATCCGGAAGTTAGGCTGTAGAGACCAAACCTTTTCAAGTCATCTCAGTCCTCCAGTAAACAAGGTGGTGATCTTTAAGTGGGATTTGAATGCACAACCTGTTGGTTAGATATTGGGGATGCAAATTCACTCAGTCAACCAGGTCAGCCATTATTGATGTGTTTATTGTAGAAATGAGCGAAAAATATGTATAAAGAATAACCAATATTAAATATTTTGCGGAACTCCTAAAGGTGAAATGGATTTTCGAAATTGTTAAAATGCGAAACGTTGTCTACGAAAATATCATGATATGGAAATTTGTGTTATTTTTTTATTTAGAAGATTGAAAAAGATTTCTGTAAATACAGAAGAATACGAAAGAAGTCTCTCTGCCTAAACATTTAGCAGTCCCTTAAAATATTATATGTCCTTTCCTGTTACTCTAATAGTAGATTAATCAATGGCCAAGAGAAAATAAAAAATTGACCAAAAACTTGTAATTTTAGAAATTTCGTCTCAAGAATATCACTCACAGTAATTGAGGTTGTTGGTTGGTAAGTGATATTATTATTATTATTATTATTATTATTATTATTATTATTATTATTATTATTATTATTATTATTATTAAAATGGATAAAAACAGAATAACATTGGTGGTATTCATTGACCTAACAAAAGCATTTGACACACTAACACACAACACCTTGTTAACGAAACTAACCCATATAGGAATTGGAGGTCGTCTAGTAGTTTAAAGCATACATGAAAAACAGAAAGCACACCACACGTATAAGATCAGCATACAGCAAAGAGGTACATGTGACCTGTGGAGTACCACAAGGAGTTGTCCTACCTCCCATTCGATTTAACATATACATACAGGACATAAGCCAACTCCCCCTAAAAAGTGAAATCTTCCAGTATGCAGATGACATGGCCATAGTACCCATTCACAACAATGCAAATATCGCTTACCCAAATATGCAACACGACATCAATCAAATCACTAACTGGTTAACTGAAAACGGCATATATATAAACCCAGGGAAAACAAGGCTGATGGTATTCAAAAACCCCTAAACCCTGCCTATAGAAACTAAATATCTCACTATCCAACATTCATCCTCCTATACACAAAGCGTAGAACCTAAAATAACAACCATCACACAGCTGAAAACAACACGCTAACTTGGACTTCACTTCGATGCTGATCAAAGTTGGAATAGCCATAAAAACTACCTAGATGCCAAGCTTAGGATAATAGCAAGCAAACTATACAGATTAAAAGACATTGCCCCAACCCACTTAAAAATACTAATCTATAAAGTATTATGTGAAAACATTTTAAGATACGCAATCACATCATACGCATTCTGCACAGACTATAGACTTAACAGGCTAGAATGGTTGCAAGATAAAATGGTAAAACTGATATTCTGGGAACAACCCACTCTTATGCAGGAAGCACGGACAAAACACAAAATATTTAAGGTGAAACCCTTATGCCACTACACAGTCATGTTAAAACATTACTACAGCCCAACATATAGAGTAACCAGAATAACATATAAAATAACAAGACCACAGTCAACAAGCTACATAACATATAAGTACAACAATCACCACGGCAAAGCCACCCGAAACTTCTACGTACCTCACATGATAAACAAACTGCCGTTCGACAACAGAAACCTAGGAACATACAGAGAGCTCAAACAAGAGCTATATAAATATTATAGCGAGAATGAAAATTAGAGCAATTCCTGTTTCTCTCCCCCCCCACAAAAATCTATGACAAACCCCCCTCTCAAAAACCATCACTACAAGAACACAAAGAAACAAACACACCATGTCTAAATCCAACCCTATTTGCACACAAAGAAAAAAGTTAAACTGTAATAGCAGTCGAAGTCTTCCAAGCACGTGCTAACAAACAGTAAAATCAACACCTGGCTTGTGACCAGTATAGGAACACAACCATGAACCCACAACATCTATCATCTATTATCTTCCTCAGATAAGCTCTGCTAAGCTTCGAGGAAGAAAATTATTAACTTGCAAGTATCTGTTATTCACAATTGTAATGTGTTATAAATATTATATATATATATATATAATTATTACAGCATCTATGTATGCAATTAATCTAACACATAGAAAAATAATAATAAACAAATAAAATAAATAAATAAATAAATAATAATAATTATTATTATTGTTATTATTATTATGTATATTCTATATTCAAAAATTCTGTATAATCTTTATTGTAAATATTAGAAGAACATATGTTGTATATACATAATACAGAGGCAAAAAAGTATTTTTAAACATTTTAATTGAAATCCAATGTAGAAAATGTAGCACTTTGTGCTGAATTCATTCTGTAAAATTATAAGTTGCAATGTCACTCAAGATGTTTATTGTATGTGTAAATATCTTAGCAGATCAACAAAAAATATTATCATATCAAAAAAAATTATTATTGATGCTTTGTTGTGATGGTTTCATATGATCCTCAGAGTGCTTTCCTCTTGACAATTTTGTTTTTATTCGGATATCGATGCTGTATACGTCCTGTTTATTTGAATGAAATGTGATAATAGTATCGTAACATATGAGTATCGTCACTTTAGTATACTTGCATTCCTCATCTCATCTCATCTTCCTTTTACCCTCTTTTACCTTGTGGCGTCGAGGGCTTATTAATCATGGGACCTCAAACCGTTCACAGGATAAGGTGGTCAGCCCTACTCCCCGGTGTATCCAATGTCCGTAGCGTTGAGTTCTCAAGGCCGGTTTGCCTGCTTTTGGGGGTTGAAAATCCCAGGATAAACTGGAGAATAACCCTATTGTCCAAGCCCAAGACAGGCTAAATGACTGTGGCTGAGGAAGATCCTTCAGCTCCTTACGTCACCGACAGAAATCGAATCTAGGACACTCCGTCTGCAAGCATATGGTTGCGAAGCACACAGCCACTAGCCTAACCGCGCGGACCCTTGCATTCTTTATGTTCAATATTTTTATTCTATTTGGCTTCGGTATATTCCAGAAATTAAAAAAAAAGAAAAAAGAAAACAATCTGTGTAATTGAAAGAAATTTCAATCCATACATTTTACTGGAAAAATATGGCGCAAAAAGATGTTTAAGGGCTTGAAACAAAATCCATTTCAAAACCTGCAAATATGAAATTCATACAGAGCTGTTTAAGGGGACTATTTTAAGTTTGGTTATTAGGATGAAGTAATTTAGCATTTACAGTTCTTTATTAAGATTTGCTTACTTTATTCCGAGCACTCAAACTGTATACAGAATATGTAGCAGCGTACGTAGCATCACATCAGAGACGCTGTCTTTGTCGTTATCTCTCCATGGCACATTCATGAAATCGCTGTTAATAATAATGCAGCGAAACGGTTAAGTGTTTCGCTGTTTTAGCGTATTTTTAGCGTATGGGAAGATAAAGCCTGTATCGTTTATTCGTCTACTCTGTGTGCTGCATCACGTGACGTGTATTAGTTCTATCATCTGTGTGAATGGAAATCAAGAACAAGCTTGGCGGTGTAAAATCTGTTAATGTGCTCAGTACTGTTACGCAATTCAAGCACAAGATAAAAAAATTTAGGATTTTTCTGATCTTTCATTGTAGAATTCTCATAACAGATATGCGCGGAATACATGCTGTTCAAACGTGGTATCGAAACATGAGGTAAATTTTCCATATGATACTCTTTCTTTTCCCACACGAAGTAGGTAGAGGAACACGCCATTTGAAAGAATTTCACTAATACCTGGCTACCAGTTTTAAAAAAAGAATCGAAAAAAAAATTATGTTCGGATTCAAGGTTGGGAGGGATATTTTCTGGTTCTTTTGTTCTGAATCTGAGCTCTGTTTATTTTTTTTACTCCCTGAACCCGGGATTTTCGTCATCCTGCATGAATAATCCTGTTGATTAAGACATATAATTGATAGGATACACTCTTTTTAGTTGTCTCGATATTATTCCTAATTACCACTGCTTTCATGAGAAGGGCGTAAAACAGAAATGTGACACCAGCCGCCTATTGGTCACTATCGATATTTCCTTCAAATCACTGTTATCACTAAAGTAATAACATGATCATCAAAGTGAAGTGCTGAAATTAATCTGCATTAAAAATTGGCTCACCTACTTTACACAAAAGAGAATAAAATAATGACACTGATTTTATTAGAATAAATTTGTTGGAAGTTTTTTCCACTTGGTTAGACTATAAAAATCCTTTATCCAAGTGTAAGCAAAGAAAGTTTGCGCCTGAAGGATCTTCAGTCTGAGGCAACTCGTGGTAAAGGTGGTCCAAGCTCTCATTACTCCTTGTCTCAATATCTCCCATATTGCGAAACAATCTCCTTGTGGACATGTATAATGCTTTGCATTAAAGGAGGGGCCACTATCCAGACCGGTTTCGACCTTTATCAACATCTAAATCCAGAGTAATTTATTAATAAGGTGACAAACCTTTTGGCAACTCGTATAGGTAAATATGACTTCTCCATTACTTCTGCCTTAGTATCACCACTCCTGGGTCTGGCTCCCACTGACGAGACCTCAATAAAGATCGAAACCGGTCTAGGTTTTTCTAAGCCTTTCCCTTAATGAAGCATTATACATGTCTGCAAGGAGATGTGCTTTGCATTATAAGAGATACTGAAACAAGAAGTGATGAGAGCTTGGTATACCTTTACCACGAGTTGTCTCAGTACTGATGATACGTCACGCGCAAACTTTGTTTGCTTAGATTTGGATAAAGGATTAAACTAAATGTATTATTAGAGTAAATTCAGAAGCACTAGAAAGAGAGAGATAGATAGATTTGTGCAAAGGTTTTGAAAAACTAATTCAAGATATCGACTTGCTCAGCAGAAAATAGGCACAACCATTGACAGTTACATATTTCAGTACTATCGGAGGGCAAAACGAAGAACATGCTGTGGAAAACTGAGATAGTGATTCTATCGAAAAGGGGCTCTAAAAACTTCGTGACCTTTTTCAATGGAAGTGGAATTGTGCTCCTCGAATTTGTTTTCTTTGTTCTGATGTAGAACTAAAAGTGCATTCTTCAGGTGTTTAGTTCAGGGGATCACATTTAATGCGATAAAAGATGAAAAAAAAACACTAAAACGTTTTTAGAAACTGATGGACGTGAAAAGATTTCCCTATTTTGTTCTATTGACCAAACGATGCTAGAATTTATCGGTCACGATGTTGACGGGAGATATTTCAAAGATGATTACTGTGAAATAAAAGTTAATAGTGGCAATCATCTTAATTAATCAGTCCTTCAGTCTTACAAGTCAATCCTAGCGTCATATATATTTGATACTAGTCTACACATGGCCAGGAACTGTAGAATGGCATTGGAATAATTTATTTTCTTCCAAAACATAAAAAATTATTACTTTATTGTATGAGAAAGAGTGTTCTTGCTTAGACAATAATAGATTTTTATTTTCAAATCTTGAAATTATAAAAATTTTGAACTTTAAAACTGTAAGTAAAATTTTCGCTTCCGGAATTGACAAAGATCTTGATTCTAGATCTTTCATATTTGGTTGAATTTAAGTACAAAAACTACAAGTCGAGTCGCTTGTAGTAATAAGGCTCTCTCAAATGCGAGCCAATGTTTAAGAAGAAAAAAATTAAAAATTTCATTAGCATTTTTTAAAATTACCACATTTCTTCAAATGTGTTTCTTTATTGCCTATTATAAGAAAATGAACAAAATAATATACTCCTGTTCCAATCTTATTTCGACACACAGTAAGGCTTCTGATTAAACGAAACCAACGTGGAGGTCAAAACTGAATAGATATAAAAAAAGCATAGCAATTAAGGACAATAGAATGTTAGCTGACTTACTGCTGTTTCTGTAAACCGAAGCGAATGATGGGTAGGATTCAAACACGCAAGTTGAGGTTTACCTCACGCACGCGCAGTACCTAGCATGATATCATCATTGTGTGCATTGCTAATCAGGATGAACCTCTGGATATAAATATTGTTTCCAAAATTGTTACGTAGCATCCAAGTGACCTGTCTCAGCCATGAAGACTCTTGTAGTTTTGACTCTCTGTTTTATGGTGCTGGTAGCTACCATCGCCTCTGCAGGTAAGTTATATCCACTGCATTCATCCTGAGGAATTCAAAACGTAAAGATAAAGATTGTTGATCTAAAATTATATAAATTTTCACTAAAAGAAACCGTTTCTACTTTCCTTGATCAACCATCAAGTAGTCTGGAGCCTCCGTAGTTCAGTCGGTATAGACGAACCCTTTTTTTTTTGGAAATACCTGGGTTCGAATCCCGTTCAAAACGTAATTTACATTAGCTTGTCTCTTTCGACTACAGTTGAGTTAGCAGGTTGGACTCATACTGATGTAAGGTTTTTTTTTTTTTTTTTTTACCCTTAAAAAAGAGAAACCGGTCCGGGAACACAGACATAGGAAACACCGGGAAGCGGAGGACCAACCACGTTGTCCTGGAGACGGTCGCAGGTATGAAGCCTACAAATAAAGAACTTCAATGGTTCGTAAAAAGTTTAAGATAGAACAACCAACCACTATTCTAAAGCATTCAATTAAAATGTGCTAAATCATTGGAATAAAAGATCTGATGAAGCGCATATGACGTGATAGCTTGACGAATTTTTCAGGGCACAAGTTAACAGCACTGCAGTCATTTCAGAGAAAGTCAAACTGATGAAGGAACAATAAATGTAATATAAATAACTGCTATTTATACACCGCACAGCTCTGTCAGAAAGTTGAATTCATCATAAATGAACTCTAGGATTTGTGTAAGGAATCTGATAATAATTAACAGTTCGAAACAGATGACCTCTGTTGATCGTAATTTAAGTACTAATAAAAGACGAACATACGAGCTCCTGAATAGGGTTCATGCCTTTTAAATCGTGTAGTCTGTGATAACTCGGGTAACTAAGGTTATATTTTCACACGCACTCTGGTAAATTTTCGGAGTTTCTTTCTATATTTGCTTATAAAATATAGCTGGATTATTATAATATCATCCATTAATAAAAAAAAAAATTTTTTTTGTAAAGTTGTTTAGATATCTTTGTGATAGCTAAAAATCTACGACTTCTTTTGTCCCGATTCTCAAAACAGTATTCAGGAATTACCAGTTGTTCCCGTCATGTGGGGAAAGGTTAAAAAATTCTTCAGGAAGAAAGCGAAGTTCCTTGGTTTGGGTGTTGAATATTTACAAATTAACGAAGGATAACAACAACAGTTATGCAGGGGTTTCATTTTTTGAAATATTTTTATGTATTTTTTTGTCAATTATACTCTGAGAGAAAATTTTTTAGCTTTATTGGGATAGTATACAAAACAAGTATAATAATTGGAATTCTAAATAGTATGTCTTTTAAATCGAATCTGGCAAAATGGGAAGGGACAGAACAGGAAAGATAATTCTAGAGGATCAGTGAATGCGCTCAGTGACCCAACGAAAGATTTGTATCGATGAAGGAAATGCTTGAACATGGGAAAACTGCAGTTATACACTCAAATCAATAAAATAATTCAGAATTATATTTTATCTTCCTCTTTATAAACTAATTCTTCAAAGATTTACTTTTATTACTTTAAGTTATAGTGATTGGGTTTCGTGTGGTTTGTTAAGCAGCCAGCCAGGGTCCTTATCAAACAACTTGACAAATATGAAATGAAATTACATTCATTTTTTCAAGTTTTTCAATTAATCGGTTTGGGTTTGCTCGTCAAACAACATGAAATCCAATCAATATAATGAACTGTGATTTACTAAATTAGTTATTAAATCGCTGAAGATATTAAATTGAATTTATTTATATATACGACTTCTACTCAAGCAAGATTTGTAAACCTTTGCTACGTAGTCTTCTTCTCTTTTTATAGTGGTTTTATTCGCTTAATGAGGGTCCTCCCCCATGATTATGCGATTGCGGGAAACCTCAATGCCCGGTGGACATTCGACATATCTATACACGTCCTTCTCGGTAGAGGGTGTAGCGTGATTCTTCGATCTATAACACAGCTTACAAAGCTTCCACGTCCCATTGTACACTCTCTTTGCACCACCAAACACGACGCTGCGTGTTGACTGTGGTAATGCGGCTTACATATTGTGGTGCTACCATTGATACCCATGTTTTGAGCCACCGTTCTGAATGCTTTTGTGCGGATTCGTCTTCCAGTCAACGCTCAGAATCTTGCATTCAACGTTCGACGAATGGAGGTTTTTACATATTATCATTCGTATCACCATACGTTCACGTTCCGTGATTGCTGTTGGTCGTGCACAGTGGGTATCACTTGCAGTTGACTCCCTGAGCTTTAATCTCCGTATGTAATCGCTGAGGGTTGACATGGGATGGTCCGATCAATAGTTTGTTGAACAAGTACGCCTGCAACATGCCATCCTATCACAACGCCTCTTTTAAATTCCGTCGGTTTCCTTCCCGCAGCTATTTCACCGGGACACAGTTGACCTGACTTAGGAACATCGTATTCCTTCAACTTACACCCCCAGCAAGAGCGTGACTCATTACGGTGCACCTTGTACATTGCCTATGGAAGTGTCCATTGACTTCTTTCCAAGCAGTGTATAACTTCTTTTTGTAATTTCTGTTGAGTATGTTTTTATATTTTTTAACCTAAAACCCAAAGTAGATACAGTGTGCTGAGTTCATTTCATGTTAAGCTGTCTTTCTACTTAAATGCTTTTCTTTATTGTTGCAGATGATCAAGAGAGTTCTTTCGATCTCATGAATGAGTACATGGATGCAAATGAAGAAGCGCCGATATCCGCTTTCCGGGTAAAACGATCTAAAAAGGAAGGGAAAGATAGCAGTAGTAGTAGTAGTAGTAGTAGTAGCAGCAGCAGTGATGAAACTACTACTAATACTACTACTAAGAAAGCATAGCAATAAGAAAATGAAAAGAATTAAACAATTTAAGGAAATGTATCTTTTGAAGTGAATATTCAAGCAAACAGAAGGACGATTCTGTAATTTAGAAATAAAATATTAAAATGCATAAATATCGAGTTGTTCTACTCCTAGTTACGGATAGTTTAAAAATTAAGAGCACATTTAATATTATTTAATGGACTAATCTTATTTCTGAATTATTCGCTAACGCGGTCACTTCCGCCCTGATGAGTAATTCGCTTATTTAATTGAAGAAATATTTTCGAAGAACATCGTGCCGTGATTCGATTTGAGTTTGCAGCGAGTGAAGCACACGCAACAGTTCATTGAATGCTTATAGCATAGTAAGAGAACAGTGTTTTATTGTGCCATATCCATTGTGACTAATTTGAACCTCAATAATTATATTGGTCCTTTCAACAATTGTATCCATTTTGGGGATCACGTATCACCATATTTAATAACATTGTCACCTCATCTTTTCACTGAGAAATTACCACAATCATTAAAAATGTCTGGACTACTGGCACCACCAGTTTATGACAACTCGCAAAAATATTAAATAATTATCTGAATAAACACACAAAGAATGAATAAAGAGAGTGTTGGCACTGTTTTCTTTTAATTTAAAGACAATGTGCTCTGGTAGGATAATTCCGTCTTTATGTTTGAAAACAGTCTTAAGACCGATATATTCTAGCGGTTTTCTAGTTACTTCAACATTCATACCTCCTATCCTTTTTATTTCTTGCTCAGTCAGGAAACACGTTTCATCTAAAACAGGATGGATGCTTTCGTATTTCTAAATTGCGTTACTTAGAATTATCATTTATTATTCGAACAAAATCTGAGTTTATTCGGATGGATAAAATAACCAATTGATTTTTTTTGAAGAATCTGTTAATGATAAGAAATGCTAGTTGCCTTTTATGTGTTTACCGTACTTGAGTTACTAAATGGTAGATAAATCTTGTTTTAACCCCATAAGCTATGTAGATGTGTGTCTCAGACAAAGCAAAACAAGGGGTTGTAGATCCACACGAATGATCACTGAAAATTCAGTCTTTTTTCTTTTTTTTTTCGTCATTGCAGTGATGCCAATATAGACGAAATGATAAACCATCTTGAGATTATTAATGGTTCCACCTACTGAAATTTTCACAACAGATCTCACTTTCATGCTGTGTGCACAATATGGGTGTCTACGCAACTTGCATAATTGTCATTTGAAACAATATCGTAACGAAGCCGACGTCTTCTTGGGGGTTCCTTTTGTAGTACAAAGTCTGGAGAAACAACATAGTACAATTTGCAATATAAACATTAAAAATAAGAGTTTGTTATTGATATTCTTGAACTAATATCCATTTTACTAATCTCCATGACCTGCCATTATGGCTTTTATAATTATAATGTAGGATAGTTACTTTTATACAATACAATATGCGCTCAAATGCACAAAGAAATTATCTTTTCTCCGATTGTTATTGCTATTATACTTGCATATCTGTTATCTAATGAGATACTGATAGCGTGCATGACATCATCCGTGATGCAGTTATCCTGCCGGCTGCACCAGTAGTAATTTTGTTTAGGTTTTTTTTAATACAATTATTTCCCTTTTTATAATGACTGGTGACATTTTTTTTTCTTTACCGGAAACAAATTCGCATGCGGATTATAATGTAATGTTTTGCTTTCGGAGCAAATAGCAAAAAATAAAATAGAACTTCTCTTCTAGTTATTAGGAAAGACTCATTAACTAATAAATAACTGCTTTAATAAGAGAAATACATAATTTACGAAAATAATTGAATTAATTTAAAATATTTTATAAAAATATTCCAAGACTAGTACATTGGACTGATGGTTTTTAGAAACCATTGCTCAATGCATCTGACTTCTGACTTGATTTGTTTGAATTTCAAAATTAACTTACATAGATCTCCCGGAAGACCCCTGCAACCTCTATAGAGCGCGTCCGCTGGATGGCGGATAGGGAAGCCCACCTGATATGGAGGAGTGGTCCGAATATGTTGAATAAGGACTCGTGGACCAACAGGGGCCACAAGGGGCTATCATCTTGATAGCAAGGGAAGTGGCTTTCCCGTGGCCCCTAGCTGGGTCTGTTCTCTCTCTTTCCTCTTCTTTGAGGTAGGCTCCCTTGCTCTTTAATCTTTCCTATATGGCATTCCTCGCCTGAATCTTGTAAACTCACGACCTTAATGCTATTAGAGTAATTGACGGCTATGGGTCATTCTATTTCTATCTCTACTCTATTTCTATGTCTTCTCTTTAAAATTCTCGCCTACCACTTAAGGCAAGCTTGAAGGCCTTAAGATGGCAGCCCCATCACCAAGCTAAACTGCAGATGGCCAGTAACCCTCTCAGTCAAACTTTTAACCCACTAAAAAGACTTATGAAGATAGTAAACGGACAGACTTTTTTGGTAACGAACCGGCTTGGAATAAGGATACGAGAAGAAAATTATCGAAGAAAAAAGCAGAAATACACCAATTGGAATATAGCCGCCTAGAATGTGAGAAGTATCCACCACAAAATTATAGAACTGGACCAAGCACTAGAAGAAAGAAATGTAAAAATAGCAGTAATTACAGAATCTAAAAAAAATTAGAGAGGAACAGACGAAACTGAAAATTATATCTATATATACAGTGGGGTAAAAGCAGAAGAGAGAGCTAAATATTAATGCTCTTTCTACATAAATCTCTTAGAAACAATATAATGCATTACAACTTTTGGAGCGATAGAATAATAGAAATGAGAATTAAAATAGATAGAGGCTATACGATAGTAATTGGAACTTATGCACCTGAAGAAGGAAAAGAGGAGGACTCAGAAAACCTCTACACCCAATTGCAGAACATATTAAATAAGACCAATCCTAAGGATTACATTTTGGTAATAAGAGATCTCAACGCAAGAATTGGCAATGAACCATATAAACCAAACCTATCAGAGCACTTAACTGTAATAGAAATGGAAATAGATTACGAGATTTTACTATAAGCAATAACCTTAAAATAATGAACACCTTCTTCAAACATAAAGACATCCACAGATACACTTGGGAAGCAAGAGACACAAGAAGCAGTATTGATTGCATAATCAGTAATATCAAAATGTCAGAAAGAATAATAGAAACAAGCGTACACAGAGTATCTGAATAGAATCAGATCATTACCTTTTAATTAGAAAAATAAAATGGGAACTAAGATGGAAAATAACAAAAAAGCACAAGGAAAATAGAAATTTGGAATCTTTTAAAGTTAGACTTTTGGACGACAGTAGTATTAAATACTTGTATAAATTGCAAGAAAGAATAAACAACTGGATGACAAGTATAAAACCAAATCAGAACATAGAAGAAGAATGGTCAAACCTAAAAACCATAATGACAAAAGCTGCAAAAGAAAGTTGAAAAATGGAAAAGTGCAAAAGTGAAAAAGAAAAAGAGCCCTTAGGGACTGGGATGATGAAAATAAATGCATTATTGAAGGAAAGAAAAAAGCATATAAAAACTGGTTCAACCTGAAAACAATAGAATCAAAAATCGAATACAACAGAAAAAAACCAATAGCAGAAGCAGCATGCAGAAGAATAAACAGAAACAGACGGAATAATTTTGTAACAAAATTAGAGAGAAACTGTACGCTCAAAAGACCTAATGCATATAAAATCCTCAAAGATCTAAGCAATGAAACTAGAGAAAAAGCAGATATTAATACCATTAAAATAGAAACATAGCAAAATCACTACCAAGAGCTATGATATGATGCTCAAAACAGAAAACGACCCTTTGTAAACATCTCTGATAACTTGGAAAACATCACTCTAGAAGAATTAATAGAAGCTTTAACCCAACGCAAAACAGGAAAGGTTCCAGGAGAAGACAATATAAACTTGGAACTTATCAAATATGCAGTACTTGAATTCTCACTCAGGTTACTTAACTTTTATAATTTGACCTAGAAAGAAGGAAAGTGCCCACAAGATTGGACCAAAGCAATAGTTATTCCCATCTACAAAAAAGGACAAATCTGATTGTAACAATTATCGTGGAATCAGCTTACTTAGTACCTGTTATAAAGTATATGCAAAAATCTTAGCATATAAACTTAAACGTATAGTAGACCCAAAATTAATAGAAGAGCAAAATGGATTCAGAAAAGGCAGATCTTGCATAGACTCCGCATTTACGTTAAAATCATTGGAAAACACAGAGAAATGAACACAGAAACACACATAGCTTTTACAGATTACACCAAAACATTTGATAAAATTATCAGCGAAAAACTATGGGAAATTCTAGAAGAATATGAAATACCAAAACCAACTCTTTAGAGCTTTATATAATATATATCAAGATAATAAAATATCTGTGAAGTACAATAATTCGACATTAAGCTGTAAACCAATAAATCGAGGAGTACGTCAGGGTTGTTCTCTCTCACCGGTTTTTTTTATATACATAGATAAAATCATAAAATAATGGAAGATAACTGATGAAGGAGGATTCAAGATAAACCTTAATACCAGATTAGCTACTCTTCTTTTTGCTGATGACCAAATAATCACTGGAAATAATGAAGATGAACTACAAAAGTCATTATGCAGTCTAAATAATCTGATAAAAACATATGGTATGGAAATATCAACAGACAAAACAAAAGTCATAATGCCTTCAAAGGTGCTAATACAATAAGAAGCAAGATAATAATAAACAACAAAATAATAAAGCAAGTAAATACATTCAAATATTTAGGTTGCACAATGTCATATGAAAATGAAGCTGATATAGAACCAAAGATATCAAACTTTTTAAAAGTAACAGGCAATATAAATAAACTTTTTAAATCCAGTTATGTACAAAAACACATACGAATAAGAATCTACAATACAGTAGCTAAACGAACCTTACTTTATGGCAGTGAGATATGGACAATAAAAAAAAACAGATGAAAGAAGAATTGAATCATCCGAAATTAAATTTCTGCGCAGAACTGAAGGAGTCACAATAATGGACAAAATGAAAAGCAGCTAAATCAGAATAGAACTTGGAATTACAACCTCCATAAATGAAACAGTTATGAAAGAGTTGTTTGCCATAGAGAAAAATGGAAAAAACACATACTAAGGATGAATAGAAGCAGAATAACTAAACAAATTCTAAATTACCACCCAAAAGGTAGTCGATGCAGAGGAAGATCCTTAAAAAGATGGAACTGAGTGCGGAACAGGCCACTTGGCCTATAAGCCTGGAAAGGAAGAAGAAGAAGAACTTACAGAGATTAAAAAAAATCGAAATTTCTTTCATCAATTTTCCCTCTTTAAGATAATTCAGATTAATGAAGTTTTTTTTCAATATAAAATTTTAAACAACTGTTCCTTCAATCAAGGCCAAATGTCAGAATAACAAATTAATTCGATTCTTCTTTTGTAAGAAATCGGAAGCTTTTTTTCGCAACAGTTTCCTCACCGATTAGTAGAGTTCCACATGTGCATCTGACTTCTTCAATATTCAGAATAATAAATCTCAGAGCTCGAAAAATATGAGCTCGATTTGTGCAGAGGCTGACTGCAGGTTAAAAATCCTGATTCTTTATTTCAAAGAAAAGTACTCATGGCAATTAACAGTATTTCATCTTATTTTAGTGAATTTACAAGATATGATTGTTCCTTTTACATATTCCTCTCAACAGGAATAATCTCCAAAAGACTGATTCAAAAGTTCATAATAAAAGGTCTTTACTTTCCTCCTTTAAATGCACAATGATTCTTTTCGAAGTACTTTATTATCTTCCTTTTATAATTCTAAAATTTCTCTATATTTTATTTTTTTATAAACAGGTATTCTGATATTTAGTTGTTAACGTCTTGCGTTTCTGTTCCCCTGATTGTAATAAAGAATCTTGCGTATGCTCAAAACAACTTTTAGCCGCCATTACAGTTTCGGTAAGCTGAATAAATAGCGTTACATCCATTTTTTTTTCTTTTGAAAATAATAGATACTTTATAGTTTTACTCGCGCGAATGTACAGATATGGAAAAGAAAATAATTTCACCTACCTATGTTCTTGAAAGCGAAATTACAATATAAGAAGTAGTTGCTAAGATTAAATGAATTTTTTTTCTCTCCTAGTTTATCAGCCTGAATTGCCCACTGCTGGAATAGAAGTGAAGTAATAACAAAATTAAATTCGATTTATCCATGTAGCGGTTACAGGAAACGGAAGTCAAGCCTCGTACGACACACACACACACACACACACACACACACACACACACACACACACACACACACACACACACACACACACACACACACACACACACACACACACACACACACACACACACACACACACACACACACACACACACACACACACACACACACACACACACACACACACACACACACACACACACACACGTTCCATTTCAGACCGGAACCTCTGCTTCCAGAGACTTCGCAGAATCAAAAAAGAGATATTTTCACACGGTACCTAAAAACAGAAAGAACGAATCAAACTTCACGATGTTAGGAAGGCTTAATAAAAAAACTCTGTGAGCTTAATAACATAGGCAACGAAAAATCCTGTTTACCGAAGTTCATCATCATGGTTTATTTACAATTTACAATTGGTAAATAGTGAAACGAACTAAATAAATAAGAATAACAAAAACTTAATTATTATATGTTGATTTTAAGGTTTCTCTGTTTTGAGTAAGTTGGGTTATTTCTCGTGGAGAGAGAGTATCGGTGCTGATAAGGTGGTTAATATACTGACTGAATTGCTTAATTGTGTTCTTCCTCTCCATTTGAAGGAGCGTATAAAACTAAGATGTCAAAGTGTGGAGAAGGAGGATGTCACAATTGATGTCCAAGCAAATCAAGTTGACGATTGAGTTAGGTTTCAATCAAGGGTTTTTCGTTGAGCTCTTCTAAAATAGTTTAATTATGAAAATGATCCTTCCAAGAGTAATCGAGTAACAGTCTTAAGCAGGTCGTATTAAAGCTAGAATTGGTTTTTATTGATTTCTCGGTGGAACCGTTCCACGTTTCTTCACATATAAGAAGATTGCCTGAGAGGTTGCTTTGTAAAGCCTAATTTTTGTCCCCAACAAGGTGATGAGGGGTGATTTGCATATATTTCTTTGATTTGTTTGTTTATTGAGAGCCTTAAATTTTCATAATATTATATCATTTACAGTAAGATTTATATTTGATCCTAAGTATCAGAAGTCTTCTACTTTTTCTAAAAGCTGGAAGTTCATTGTTTCCTTTGATGATGGAACCTTATCCAACGATGATATTTTGCGAAAGATGCAATGAAATGTGCATCTTAAGTTTTCAACACAGCAGTTTGGAATATATTGTTGCCAAGAAGAAAGCAAATGCATTTCTGAAGTTTAATTTTATTTATTGTTTGTTTTCCAATATTCGTTCTTTGCAGTAATCCTGATTATACTGCAAAAGTAGGATGTTTGTGAAAGAATATAATTATTGCTAGTATCTTCTTTAAGTGAAAAAGCACAATACTGTGTTTAGGTTACTTTATGCACGTAATCAAGACATGTAGAACCCAGCGCATGTTTGTTTAAGTTTCACTAATGACTACGTTCAGGTAAACTAGATATATTTGTATGGTTATGAAAAATGTAGACAAACGATATCTACACTAAGATAGGGACAGCGGTGCTTTAGCAGGGAACAAATATTGCTCCACGTTTTCAAATTGCATCCTCGGTATTCCCTGATTATACTTGAAAGAGCAAATGATGTTTTCTCTTTCGAGTATAATCTTTGGAATTCACTATATGAAGCCTGTTAAGAATATGATATATATGCTTCACTTTGATATCGCATAAATATCTAAACAATGGATGAATATTGATGTTTGCGATTGTCTTTACGTAGAAGATGAATTTCATCGTCCGTTGTGAGCTATGGTTATTGCCCTTCCTGCCAATGAGAAATATGTAGGTTTCAGTGGGTAAGGAATAGGTTAGCTGTGGTTCATAACTAAAGCATGCAGTGGTTAGGAAACTTGGGATTATTTTGATCATCAGTTGAAAGTACAAAAACCGTTAGCAATTGTCCCACATTTCTTTATGGCAAACTACATGAAATGTTAGAAACCTAGGGAAAAACACTGAATACAGTGAGGATAATAAGGATTTCATCATATAATCTGGGAACCCAGATGTAAAGTTCATCACACTATCTGGAGGCATCCCAGCGAATTTATGACTAGCAGTATGGAATCTATCTATCACTCTCCTTCCACAACTGTTCTAGCCCTCACCACTAACATCTGGACTTAAGTCGTGGAAAGGTTGGAGAAACTCACGTAGCTACTCTTAATATTTGTATGACACTTGATCAGGTCTCTGCTTAACAAAATACCTTCATCTGTCTGCCTTCTGCAACTGAATCGCTGTCATCCTCTCTGATCGCTGATTACGTATCATGATCAGTGACTTGGTCCCTTTAGATTTTCTACAGATTACCACACGGTTCTGTAATTTTACATACTTCCTTCTTCTGCACATTAATGACACCTTCTTTAACTAACTTCAAATCCTATCCATAGCTATTCTGATGCAGGACGCTTCGCTCTTCCTTCTCATTCGACAAACCTTGTAGTGCCCAATCATTAGAAGTCTTGTAATCCTCCATAAAAAATGTCTTAAATTCTGATCGCTTCGTTGTTTCCATTGGAGTGAGAACAACCTTATGAACTTCAACGCAGCCAAAACGTTTAGCCTCCTGCAAGAAAGAGCTCGGGTCACTTCTCCTTGCTTTCAATAACGCTTAGATACTCAAACATCATCAGATTTTGTTTTTTGGAAAATATTCCTTACTCTTCCAGCCATTTTTAGCACAAACACATCTCAGCCATAGCTTCTGCTGTAACAACCTTATATACGTATATCTTCTGTAGCTATATATATATATATATATATATATATATGACAATTACTACAGATTTGATACCTGTTCAATTCTTGAAAGAGGTTCAACTCGTGAAATCAACAATCATGATATCAATATCTTCAGGAACACTATGGAATTTTTTAGAGATTTAAGCTTATCTGTTCTTTCGCTTCAACTTCTCATTCTTCGACTATATAGTATAACTAAAATGTATAAGGAAAACATTTCACTAAGACCATTGTAGAATGCACTGATTCTCACACATACAAGTTTTCAAAATATGTGGTCAAAGTTGTAAAAGTATTAACGATTTGACTACCTTGTTTATCGAGAGGTCGTCAAGAGGTTCATCAAAATATACACCACTGTTGCTGAAGATAGATATTTATTCAATTCTTGAAAGAGATGAAGCGCTTGAGAGATTCAATAATTGTTTCTATTATTAAAGATATACATGTTCAAAAATAGAAATTTCTCCAGTTTTGATGTTATTTCCCTTTTTACTGATGTGACCATGGAAAAGATATTAATTCTTTTAAAAGATAAAATATCTACAAAACTTACGTCACTGACCCATTGAGTAAATTTTGGTTATTTCCTATTTAAAAACACTATTTATAAACAGAACATCGGTTTGGCCATGGACAGCCCGTTATCTCCTATATTGGCAAATATATATGTATTTAGAAGACATTTATGAAAGGAATGCTTCTAAAAATATTATTTTGTTCCTATCGAAACCAAGATTATGAAAACATTGCATGGATCATGCTTTCTTAATTTGGAGCCATGGTCTGAATTCGGCAGAGTTCTTCAACCAAGAATGTAATTTATTGTGGAGTTGGAAGTTGAACGGTTTTCCCCCCTTTCCTGGTTGACAAATTACATGTGTCCGAAAACCCGAAGATATCATTTAAAGAAAATCCACGCATACGAACCTTCGTGCACAATACAATCATTGCGGCACAAAAATGCTTGCCATCATTTGTACATTAACAAAACGGGCTTGCTCTCTCCACAATGAAGAAGAAGAAGAAGAAGAGATAATCAAAATATTACAATTTCTTCTTAGAACCCTTCAGAATAACGGTTTTCGCAACCAGACTATTAATATGCTGTTCCACCTTCTTACCATATTGAAGATAGTGAGTATGTAAAAGGATTTATATCTCTGCCATATATCAGCTCTGTTACACCAGTGTTAGCCAAAATTCTCCAAAAATATATAATCCGCCCTTCTTTCATTCTGGTAACCAAACTCTGTTCCTTGCTTGGTACAACAAAAACCTAAACTAACAGCTTAAATTATCCAAGAATTTTCCGTCTTTGTGGAAACTGCAATTTACCGTATTGGTCATATGCAAAAATCCAGCTTAGCGTCTTTTACTGTACGAATGCACTATGGGTTTACTGGGGAAAAAGAGAAATAAAAACGAAAAGAAAATGCGATGACACAGCTGTTTCTGTGGTGGCGTTTTTATACTTTTTACACAAAAAATAGATATTAGTTGTTGTTTGTTTACTTGCAAGACTATAGATGGCACTAGAAGTACTCTTCCTTAATACTAATAACTATCAGTTTTACATAGTTTACAACACATCAGAATCTAAGTTCTGACTTTAAAGTTATGATCCCAATTTTATTTTAATAATATTGGATTTAATAATAATAATAGTATCAGTTGGAGGTGACATCACTGAAAGATATCCGCAAATGAGGAGCTCGCTCATCTCCACTAGCCTGAGCAGACATCTTCTGGAGAAGAGGGAGAGAAGAGGGGTGGTGAGGGGGGGGAGTATTGCAAGGAAGACCTCTGTCACCCTCTTGATTACCCTTTCACTTCCACCACTTAATGGTATTTTTTTTCCCATCCCAACAATTCAGGACATAAGAGTGACAGAAATAATCACATGGTCTAACATCAAAAACACTTTTTGAGGATAAAATACTTAACATAATAAGAACAAATAATATAGAATACCATTAGAGCCACAGAGATAAGATTTGCCCTATGATGTCTCCAAGTAAGATAATCTCACATCAACATCATATCCAACAGCATGTAGAAACATTTACGTGAATCATTTGCACAGAAGTTTCATTTCGAAAGGAAGGGTCAGGGTTAAGGGAAAAACTATATGGAAAAAAAAACGAGTCAAGTGTCTTTGCAGTTACGGTAATTCGTTCATCCCGTGCAGCTATCATATTGTGTTGTAGTGTTTCGTATCCAGGAAAGTAAAGTCAAATAATGGGTGAGCCGCAAAAGTCATTGAAATTTTCATTCTTCAGGAAAATAGCAGGAGACAAAACTCTTCACATAGCTCTAAAAGGATGGAAACCAATTATTATTTTAGAAGACACGTATTTTGTGATGTATTTATCCAGGACCACTTGGGAAAAGTTACCCAGGAAGTGATCTGATATCCTCGGTTACTTGCAAAGAAGAGTTGACTACGAAATGGACCTCGGTGAATGTTATATTCTGAAATGCCAAGATGGAGAACTAATACTTGATGATACAGTAGCTGATGGAAGTAAAGGTTTTTCTATTAGTTGTGAAGAAGCTGAGAGATTTTCACCAAAAATGTACGCCAATGATAATCGTTTACTATTTTTGGAAACTGAATTACCATCTGTCCGTATCATGGGGAAAATTATCGCTAATCATTTAAATTCATCAATGGTAAAATCAGACTTTCAAGATTTTATCCAATTCGATAAAGATTCTTTATTTTGGGACATTTAAAAATATTTTACAAAAACTGTTTGTGTATATTTACTTACAAAAGAATACACAGAATGTTTAGGGAGGCATGGTGTAATTTCCAGACTGACACAATATCAAATATTTGGAAGTGTGGTGACCATGGTATATGATTTAAAAACTCTTTTGCATGACCGGTTATTTGATGTAATGTAACCAAAAAAAGTGAGTAACAAAAATATTATTCATTGAACTGTTTGTTAAAGGTTAAGAGTGTGAACTAAATATTGTGAAATAATTTTTAGGTAATTACATGTTATTAATTTTTCCCGGTGAATATACTCGTAAATAGTATTTCAGCAAAATAAAATATGCAATTGTAAACTTAAATGAACAAATATGTGTGCTTTTGTTGTGTTTTTCCACAGTGAATTTTTTACTCAGTTATTCTGAATAGAACTTGATATTTAAATCCAAAACTTTATACCTTAATGCAATACTGTTTAATTATTTTAAAAAAAATCACTACTGTAAAATTAATGCCAGGAACGGGGAGGAAAAGTGTTGAAAACTGATATCCATGTATTTGTTATTTTAGAAATTGTCTAATGTTGCCTATTGACATTGTTTGAGTTATCTGAAAACAATTCGTTCACATAATCGAAAAAAATCAGAACTGTTAGAATTTGGTTGTTTTACACACACAGAGAGAGAGAGAGAGAGATAGAGAGAGAGAGAGAGAGATAGAGAGAGAGAGAGAGAGAGAACAACTTATTAACCCAAAACGTGACTTTAACTCTTAAAGTTTGGTATTAAAAAAATGTTTGTACTCTGCAGATAACACATATACACATTTTACCTTTTCCCACACAAAGTAAGATAAAACACACCAACAGTATATCCAGCAGCACGTGAAAACATGTCGTTGAGTCATCTGCACAAAAGGTTCATTTTTGAAGGAACAGTCAGGGTAGGGCATGGTAAGTGTAAACAATACTATAAGAAAATACCATAGAGATGAGTGACTTTGTACTTCAGGTAATCGTTCATCCACTGCAGCTGCTGTTTTGTGTTGTGGTGTTTTGTGTTTCGTAATGTAAAAATAATGGGTGAGCCACTTTGAAAGTTTCTTTGTGAAAAGTTCTAATTGTTTAGAATTTTGTAACAGAAAGTTAACATAAAATATACGATCAGAGCTAATAATCAGTGAAATAATAATAATAATAATAAACTATTTATTTGTGGTGCCATATGAAGTAATCTAAGAAGAAGAAGAATGATATTTTTATTTTTATAGATATATGAAAATTTTGAGAGTGCATAGCACATCAGCTCATCTTAATTGGTTCAATGCAATTAATTGCAGGATAACTTTGAATACTTCTCCATAGCGGTGAATCAATCTGTTTGTATTAGGATTTATTACAAAACAACAATATGATGTTGATGTGAGATTATCTTACTTTGAGTCATCATAGGGCAAATCTTATCTCTTTGGCTCAAAGGGTATTCTATTTTATTTGTCCTTATTATGTTAAGTATTTTATCCTCAAAAAGTGTTTTTGATGTTAGTCCATGTGACTATTTCTCTCACTCATATGTCTGAAATTGTTGGGATGGGAAAAAAAAAGATTAGGTGGTGGAAGTGTAAATGTCATCAAGAGGGTAATGAGGTCTTCCCTGAAATGCTCCTCCCCACCCCACCCCCTAACCCCATCACCCCTATTCTCCGTCCTCTCATCCAGAAGTTGTCTGCTCAGCCTAGTGGAGATGAGCGAGCTCAACTTTTGCGGATATCTTTTAGTGATGTCACCTCCCACTGATACTGATAACCTTGGAGGAAAAAAATGGCATTAGGTGGTGGAAGTGAAAGGGTAGTTAAGAGGGTGACAGGGGTCTTCCTTGCAATGCTCCCCCTCTCCTCCCCTGTACTCCCTCTTGCCTCCAGAAGATGTCTCCTCAGGCTAATGGAGATGAGCAAGCTCTTCATTTGCAGATATCTTTTAGTGATGTTACCTCCATCTGATACTGTAACTTTGGAGGAAAAAAATAAAAAAACGCTTTTTTTTATTTTTTGCGTTATGCCACCTGTCACTAATAATCCAGGAATTAAACAGAAAAATGATAGTGATATTATATTAATGGAAGTCCTTTCAGGAAGTCCTTCTATAATAGGATGCCTGTAACGATCTTTTCTATTATAAGCTAACTATTATTACCTCATTATGATATCCAACATATTATTACAGGTTATTTCAAATAAACCGATCGCTATCTATTATTGCTTCTACTGACACCATCTGGTACTAACTTTCTTAATTCTTGAAGACCAAGCATTTCTCTCTTTTATTATTATTAGCGACAAAATTTAATAATATCTTCAAGGAACAAATTAGAAATTTAAGGCGACCTACACATTGTCTTAGAAAGTTAACAGCAACACAATTCAGACAAAATATAAGATCCTTTTGATCGCCCAGTTAAGACAAAAAGATTTTGATACGGTTATCTCAAAAATCAGCATTAATATACGTATCAAACTGAACTTCTCCGCCTTATCGCCAGTTATACTCAAATTGTTAAACTTTGTTTCGGAAATGCAAAATATCACCAAAACTAAAAACAGCAGGGATTAGTCCGCTATATATAAAATGGAAAATCCGAAGAAATTAACAATTACAGACCTATATCCTCGCTGTCAGTAATAAAAAAAAATCATGGAATTAGGGAACACTGAATGAAAAAATATCTACATATTTAGAAAACTTCGAAATAATATTCAGCACTCAATACTGATTGCATAAACATAAAGGAACCAGCATCTTATTGAAAGATCTTTGTGACATAAAAAACTCATCGCTGGACAAAAAACGTTTCGTATTGCATTTGCTCCTAACTTCTTTAAATCTTTTGACATTATAGAGCATACAATTCTTTAATAAAAAATCACAGCTGTAGCAAAAGAGAAAACCTCCACTACAGGTTCAAAGACTTTCTGAAAAACTAAACCAACATTACAAAAATAAATCGCACCTGGATACTAACACAACTGAGATTAATTGTGGCATTACGAAAGGGCCAATTCCATTACCATGCCTTTTCAATATTTTTGTAAGCGATCTATCCAAGCTACAGCTATAAAATTGCTACTACGATCTATCCAAGCTACAGCTATAAAATTGCAGATGACACATTAATCATGGCCATATACAAAGACCCATCAATAAGCTTACAATATTTACAGACTTCGACATAATCACTGATTGGCTCATGAATAATTATTTCGTAATAAATTGCAACAAATCTCAAGTTACAATATTTAGAAACCCTCAGATGGTTACAGATCTCTCACACATAATTGAAACGTCATACTTCCCGTTGTCCAATGAAAACAGAGAACTGTCCTTGCACAATAATCCAGGAAAGTTTCAGACCTGATTTACTTAGGTCTGCACTTTGAGTACAGTATACGATAAAACACAATTAATTACATACACATAATACTGCGGATATTACTCTAAATGCACAACTTACAACAGATATTATTTTCAAATATTAGGAAAATCATTTATAAATCCTTAAGTGAGTCTACACTGAGATAGGATATATATGGCTATGGTTCTGCGCCGCAATATTTAATGAAAAAAACTAAATGCATTACAAAACTGGCTGATGGCGACAATCTAGTGTAAAACTATCGATATTCAAATTCTATACTCTAATGATACCTAAACATCTTCATAAAACTAAACATTGGTTTCGAAAGATGCGAAGAAAAATAAATGATAATAGATTTTTACAGGGTTGTTCACCAATTAACCCCCTCCCCAATTTTATCCGGTACGGGACCAGCATATGGCTGGGACGTATTCATGACTGTAATCCATATGTGTATACGTAAACGTATATGTATATGTAATTCGATGTATGATGTTGAATCACTCTACTCAACGATGAAATTTGTAAAATCCAAGTATCATTCTCAATTAACAAACCAGCGTTTGAAAGAATTAATAAGTTCAATTACTAATTACAAACCAAATTAAAAAAAAGTTTTTGAAACATTATATTTATTATTACATATTTTTTTTACATGTATTTACATATTTTTATTTACTCTTTACTAGTAGAAGGTTTAAATTATACATATCTATTTTATATCTAGGAATTCGATAACAGGTTCCAATAAAGCTATAAATTTGTTCAATGCATCGTACGTAGATAACCATCTCACTATGGAGTACAACGATAAATCATTTATTTGTTCATTCAAATCAAGTTTCAAGGTTTACGGATTTCTAAGTTAGCAACTAATTTTTGATAATTTGGTTTGTAATTAGTAATTGAACTTATTAATTCTTTCAAACGCTGGTTTGTTAATTGAGAATAATACTTGGATTTTACAAATTTCATCGTTGAGTAGAGTGATTCAACATCATACGTCGAATCAAAAATTGATAATAAACCATATGCTGCATTTTTTAAATGGCTGTACTTTATGGTAGGTACACATTTCCAAAATCCATTGATTGAATTTACTGATTTATGTAACATTTTAAGTTAATAGAAATGCAAGAAGACCTTCGTCTTCTTGCATTTCTATTAACTCCATTTCTCCTGATGCCGTTCCAGTTCATCGTTAGCCCAGGAAGTAAGCTTTTTAAAATCGGGAAACCGTTGTTAATTACATCAATTTCAAATGGATTTAATAGAAATGCGGTAGATGGTTTTAATTCATGTAAGTCTACAAATCGTTCTTCAAAATCGACCAACAGGTTGTTTAATTTTGCTCGATAGTTACTGTTAGCTGTAGGAAGAATATGATATCCTGAAGTCACTTTTTTCAAACGTGGAAAGTGCATGAATGTCTTTTCACTTATTTTTTTTTTGAAAAAGTTGTATTTTTTTTTAAACTAAAAATGCTCTGACTCAATTATGAAATATTCTTGTCCTTGCCTTGCAGCGACACATTGAAATTTTGTAAATGTTCCATTATATCGGTAAAAAAAAACATTAAGTCTTGGATCCATTCATTGTTTTTTAATTGCGGATATGATTGCTTTTTTATATCTAGGAATTCGATAATAGGTTCCAATAAAGCTACAAATTTGTTCAATACATTGTACATAGATAACCATCTCACTTGCCGTACAACGATAAATCATTTACTTGTTCATTCAAATCAAGTTCATCAATAAAATTTCGAAACTGACGTGGTTTTTTGCATTGGTCCGGATGAAATTTACGATTTTTATGAGTGGTGTAAACACATGTTCAAAATTAAAGTGTTTTGCAACAAGATGTTCTCAATGCAAAATAGAATGAATTGGAATGAAATCGGGAATGCTTTCATCTTTTTCAAAAATCCAATTAATCCTACATTTTTATCCACCATTGCTGCTGCTCCATCAGTAGCCACACTTACTAATTTACTTTTTGGAAAATTTTGGATGTTGCATTTTTTGCAACATCAAAAGCTTCCTTAATATTAACGCCATGAGTACTATCTTTTAATGCTATTAAATCTAATCATTCTTCTCGCGTCACTCCGTCCTCAAGAACGAAACGAATAAAAATTGCTAATCGTGCTTGGTCTGTAATGTCAGTTGATTCGTCAAGCGCCAAACTAAATGCTACAAAATCTTTTATATCGTTTTCTAATTTTGATAATAAATCCACGTTTATTTCTGAAATTCGACGTTCAATTGTATGTCGTGAGGTAGGAATGTTGGTAATTAACTTTAAAAGTTTTGAATTATTAGGGTCCAGTGACTCAATGTATCAAGAATGTTTTGCTTAATAAATTCTCCTTCGGTATAAGGCCGTTTTGCACATGCGATGTTCCATGATATTTTAGAACTAGCCTCTATTACAGTTTTAGATTCTTCAATAAATTTTGCCATGAAGTTAATTTGGTTATTAACTGAAGATTTCAACGATTTAAGCTTTTGAATTAGTATTTCAGATTTTTCTGGATATTGACACGAAATCTCGCGATGCAATTTTTCATAATGATGTTTTAAATTACCTACTTTGAAATTGCTCACTGTTGAACTACAGATGAGACAAAAAGCTTTACCATTTTTCTCAGTAGAAGCATAGTCTTCTTCCCATTCTTCCTTAAAATTTCTATGTTCGTCGATATACTTCCGCTTCTATTTATTTTCAAGGGTCATCATCATTATTATTATTATTCGTGACACCTCCAAGGAGTCCTTATATATATATATATATATATATATACATATACATATATATATATATATATATACAGGGTGTTCGGGATAAATTTGACAGTTTCGTAAGGAAAAAAGAAAATCTTCTTTGTATCTATTAAATTTAATGAATTGACAAAAAAACATTACAGGCAGAGTTAATTACAATACTATCAACAAGATTTACTCAAAATAACCACCATTAGCATCGATCACAGCTTCAATTCTGCTTCGGAACCTCGAACAAGCTGATGCTACAGTCTCCCTGGGAAGGGCCGCAAAAACTGTTTTAATTTTATCCATTAACTCGGCTTTTGTATTACTGGAAGTGCGATTGGTGTCTTTTTCAACTGCGCCCCATACAAAATAATCCATGGCCAAACATTTGGACTGGTGAAGTCGTAGAAATTTTCAGACAACCATTTTTGACTTTTCCCAGAGGTGTGGCAAGGGGCCGAATCCTGCTGCCATACATACGGCCTACCATTGGCTACCCTTGTTATCCAGGGCTTGACTACAGTTAGCAACTCCACGAACAAAGCCCGAATTCCAATGCCAGGGTTCTTCAACACCTGTTCCTGCAGATTTGCGAGGAATTCTGCTGTACGAACACAATCAGATCGTCTGCTAGGGATCTTTCTTCTTGCTACATCCTCGTAGTCACCATTGCAAGTCTCTAGTTCATGCCTGATTGTTTTTACTGTATTCAGGGAGCATTGGGCAGCAGTCGTAATATCCTTATTTTGATGGCGGGCACGAATCATCATGATACAAGTTATTCTCTTCCATGATTCAGGTGGGTTCCAGCTATCCATCCTTTCTGACATCTTGTATATGAATGAAGAAGGGTCCAAACTTTTAAATGAAGAGAAGTGTGTGTTAATACATGTAACTTACGGAAAAATATAATTAATTATAAATATGTCAAATTTATCCCGAACACCCTGTATATATATATATATATATATATATATATATATATATATATATATATATATATATATATATATATATATAAAATGGTTTCATTTGATGCAGTCTCTCTATTTACTAGGATAACACTAGAAGAGATTCCAATTTTTACAATCTGATTTCCCAGAAGATATTGTGAACCTATTTGAATTCATCATCAATGCAGGCCATTTTACATAGCTTAACAAGTTGTTCAAACAGATTCGAAGAAAGAGCAACGGGCAATCCTATCTCACCAGCCTTAGCTGATTATTTCATGGAAGCATCTAGAACACAACTCTTTAGCACTATGTTTGAAGCTTGGTCCTACTGTGAATCAGAATTACTTCAGTTCCTAACGAAAATATACTCCTTGTTCTCTCGAATCAAGTTCACTCTTGAAAGTGAATCCAACCACATACCCTTTTTTGGATATCTTAATAATGCGAAATTCCACAGATCATGTTGAATTTTCAGTTTATCGGAATTCAACCTTTACTGGAAGATACATTCACTCGTTCTCACACCATCGTTCTTCACAAAAGATGGGTATTATCAAAAGTTTTGTACGTACATCTCATGCGATCTACTCTGCTGATTCCATTTTGTTAGATGAACTGGATAAAAATAAAAGCAATCTGATGTCTAATGATACAACGAAATCACCATTCAAAAACTTATAATAATAATTATCAATCTTTATGTGCGTATGTGTGTATGTGTGTGTGTGTGTGTGTGTGTGTGTGTGTGTGTGTGTGTGTGTGTGTGTGTGTGTGTGTGGAGAGATAGAGTACAAAAAATTCAAGAAATAGGCTACGTTTTGTTATTTATTTTTAACGTGATTCACGGTTATAAAAGGTTGTACCCACTATATATTTATCACCTATCATATATTTAGTGCGTAAGCAAGGTAAGTGTGGTTAGAATCCCCCTTGTCCTGATTTAGAGAAGAAACAAAAAACTTTATTCGAAAAAGTTTCACAGAGCGTGACAAAAATCGTTTGATGCCTAAAGGTGCACAAACATTCATGTCACAGGGGATTCAAAAACACAGTCTGTACGGATTGGGGGGGTGGGGGGGTATACTGTTCATTCAGTCAAGTAAACTAATCAAAGTGTAGTAGCAGAAGAAGATTAAAGCCTTCTAAAGCTTTTTGATTCCCTTTAAAAGGATATGCAACATTCAATTTTTAATATTATACTAATTTTTTAAGAAAAAAAATTAAGACCATTCTCGTTCACAGATTATATTAACAAAAAAGTTAATATAATCTGAAATTATATTAACTTTTTTGTTTTGAAAAATGAGAGAAATATGTTTTCTTTTGTGTTAACATACACTTAGCTGTCCTATCCTCTTCACTAAAACAACTAAAACCAACGTTTCCACAAACAGTGTTATGGAATAATGGGATATCCGGATCTGTTCATTTGATAGCAGCTTTGGATACTTCCAACGTGAAAATAATATTCTTTAATAGTGTGATCTATAAAATCTGATATAGACCATTCTATAAGATTATAGGCTTACGTTTGGCCTTTAAAAAAATCCTGAAAGTAATCAACATGTTCTACACAGCAGTGTGTACTCAGTTTGAACAGATTGACTCTGCGGACGATAATATCCGGTCGATGATGTTAAACAAGAGCCAAGGTCGTAGAAAAGTGTCTTCTTGGCACGAAGAGTAAATTGGACTATTCAAGGCTGCACGCTATTTTGAACGATACAACGAAAATCGTACCTGGCACAAAGGGAAAGTCTCGAGAACACTGTCTCTGTAGAGATAAAAAATTAAATCGGTAAAAAGTGAACAATATTCCTCCTTCCTTTCCTAAATGTAACTATGGTTTTCCCTTTTGTAAAATACTTCTGTATATTCACGCATAAAATTGCTTCTAAGGGATATTATTCATGGAAGTAATGCCATATGTATGAGAGAGTCCTGCCAATTAAGAGGCTTATAAATCATTTCGATTGGTACGTGATTTATTAGAATCAGTGAAGAAAAGAGCAAAGCAAGAACACAAAATTTTTGCTTGTTTTGTATATTTATAAGTCGTGAATGTTGGCGTATTCTTTAGAACTTAGTTGTATTTCGGCGGAGAAAAAAAAACAGATTTACTTTCACATTTTCTATTGGTTAAAACCTTTAATTCCATTTAGGAATGATTAATTCAAGACATCTGGAAAAAAATTTCAAGAAATTCATCGCTCACCTATATCCAATTTTATATTCAAGATGTTTCTCTACATTCCCTGGTTCCAGGGGATATATTGACACATTGAATATGCAGCGATGTGAAATCGTATTTTAAAGTGATTAAATCTCGTTCGCAGACCTAAGTGATCAAAGAAAACATACAGTTAAGAAGCTTTGTTAAAGGCAGTGTTAACGATCACACTTTATCTTAATTAGCACAATCTATTAGCATGATTGAGGCCCAATTAAATTTAGGTAAGAAACTGGAGAAACTTCTGATACATAATAACGAATGCTTCAAATATAAATGACACTAACGTAATGAGCGGATGGTTCCGAATGGAGTGTGTCAGTAAAACAACAGCTCTTTTTCATTTCATTTCTTTTTGTGTTTTTTTGTTAGATATTTGAAAATCTTAGAACCAAATAAATATAACAATTAGGGCTCATAGAATGTAATTTTAATAAACATAATTTCTCTTAATTCTAATAAGACTTACTGTTGAATTCAGAACGAAATTCACAAAGCTCAGTTACAACCATGTGTTGTAGATGTTCATTAACAATAGTTCTGTAGTATTCATTTGAAAACTTTATATCTCATCATACATGAAGAATTTCTACATTTATTTATTTATTTATTTTTGTTTTTATCTGACTTTACCCATGAAAAGTTATAAACCTACAGTAGATTAGTATCGTGGGTGGAATAGCGGATAATCAGGAAATTTTACTCTAGAAACCAAACATAGTACTCTTTCAAGTCACTTCAGGCCTCCAATAAATGAGGCAGTGGTGTTACACCTTGCGACCAGAATCATCTACTTCTTAAAGATTCTCACAAACATCCATGCCCATTGAGAAATTCGAACGGGCAGCCAGTTAGTTGAAAAACTGTGGTGGTTTATTGGCGTAAGGACAGCAAAGGCCACACTAATGGTGTCAGGATAATTACGCTATCCACTTGGCCGACCAGGCAGCAACCGATGCCTTTCTACACAGGAATTTTTAGCGATGACTCAGGAAACTGTAATAAAATAACAAGGAAGTTAGTTCTCTTTAAAGATGTAAGATTCTTATATATTACAAAAGAGAAAGATTCCGCCATAAAGAGATAGTTGCAAAACCTGTAATACTTTAATATCATGTGGAGAAAGTGGCTAAAAAGAAAGACGTAATCTGTTGATGTGATTGGTTGTTGTTGAACAAATGAAGGGTCCTACGATAGTCCTTAGAAAAACTGAATGAGGAAGATCATGTTCCAAGCAACAGAAGTAGAATGATACGAAACAAGAGGACAACTTGGTTTGGCAATGGAGTTGGACAGAAATGAACGTACGACGCGTGTTCAAAAAAAAAGATCGAACTTTTTAAATAGCATTCCAACCGACACAAAGAGCGTTTTGCGGCTATTAACCCCACCTAGCGACAGGTTTTGCAACAAACTGCCATTTGCCTCGTTCTGCTATAAGCATTAGTCGTCGAGTTACATCCGCTGAAGCTGTTCTTGGAATTAGTGACAGTGATAACGAAAGAGCTTGAAGAACAACGTGTGTGAAAGTTTGATGGAAACGTGGTAAAATTTTACAGAGACATTTCAATTGCATCTTGAAACTAAGATGCAATCGTAGCAGTGGATGGGGTAAGGGTCTCTTCGACTAAAAAAAAAAGAACGGATGAGTCGGTTAAAGATCAAGGTGATGTTGGTTGTGTTTTTTGATTGGAAAGGCATTGTCCATTATGAATTTGTACCTCGTGATCAGATGGTAAACAAACAGTTGTACTAGGACGTTTTATCGCGATTGAAGGATGCTATGCGTAGAAATGAGGGCTGAGTTGTGGGAAAACCAGACTGAATGTTGCACCACGACAATGCACCGCTCACGCGTCGCTCCTCATCCGCAGTTATATGGCAAAACATCAGACATCCATTGTGTTCGATCAACCCTATTCTTCAGAATTAGCCCCTGCAATAAGGATTTCGTTTCTAAACCATAGAGGAGATTCAGAAAAATGCGATAAAAGAACTGTGCGCCATCACAGAATGTGCGTTCCAGGAAGAATTCCAACTAAGGAAAAAACATTTGGAACGGTAGTGTATCACTAGTAGAGGGGTCTACTTTGAGGGGGACGGTGCTTAAAATGTTGTAAAATGAGAAATGAAATCTTTATAGCAAAAGTCAGTCATTTTTTGAACACGCTTTGTATATTGATCAGCAGTTGTTTACACAGATTTAATGGAAGAAATGGAATGGTATTAGCCAGTTAATAAGAACAGCACCCTAAGAAAATGCCTGAAAAGAAGCAGAAATAGATTGTCTAGGAGTAACCGATAGGACCAAGTCTGAATGAAACCGTTCATCTATTAAGTACGCTAGCCTCTTCTTGATAGTGTCGAGAATTTTTAAGGAAGTTTTGGCACAAATGTAAGAACAGTTTTCTAAGATTACTTAGTTGTTATTATGGAATTACAGCTTAAGAAGTTAAGGGATAATGTGTCTATTAGATTTGTTAAATATTGTTCTTCTTGCCGGTTTGTCTGTTTTGGAGGATTAAAAAATCCAGCTTTCCGAAAGACAACATGCCACATAGGCATTAGATCGACTAACATAGCATTTAAAAATTCGCTATTTAAACCCTGATCTTTCCAAACAGAAGATATCGTTGTTGTCCTCAGAAAAGAGGTTTTGAGCACAACTGATCAGGCACCTTCACGACCAGAAAACGTGTTATTTTCTAAAGTATTCAAAAGGTGTTTTTATATTGTTCTGATGAAATACCAGAATGCTCATGCAATGAACTCTTCTGGTAAAAGAAGGAGACTTTTTTCTTTTCATCTATGCGGGAACTGTCAGAGAAGAATAATATTTGGAGGTCAGCTTCATCTCTGTGATATTGCGCTATACCATCTGGATGTAAGAGAGAGAGAGAGAGAGAGAGAGGTGAAGACGCGGACTCGAAGAAGTTGTACCTAGTAGCGTTCTCTAGACATTAGAAGCCTTATCTACCATTTGAGTAGGAAACAAATTTTCTGCACTTGATTCATTCAAGTTGGATTTGTTGACGGTCTCTTTACGGATGCTGCAAGCTGCACTGAACGCAGAGCTTGAAGCTGGAGTTTGAGTCTTGAGTCACTTTTATATGCCAAAATGTTACTTGGGGCATCTTGACACACCAGTTGGAGAACTATAGCCAGGATAATAATTGAGAAGTTTCAGTTGAATGGGAATAGAGTTCATTTCAGAAAGGATTATTTCAGTTATTCAGTCAAGGGAAGTGTCTCGAAAAGACGAGCGAAATCAGTATTCAGAACGAAGGAAAGGTGAAATAGAAAGTTAAAAAAGGGAGGAGAGTTATTTGGTATTCTGACAGTGAGATGGACAATTTATGTTACTGCCTTGTTAAAAACACCTTGATTAAATGAACAAGGTGTTCATTCAATCAAGGTTTAATTTATTACATTTTTCGTTTTTCATCAGTACAAACGTGTTTGTTGCTTCCCAATCCTCTTCTTATAATCTGAAAATTTTCATCTTTTCAACTACTAGTAAATACAACTTTCTATAATACAGTCATAATGACGAAGCGATATTTGCGTTTTGACTGAAAAAGACGTGGGTTTGAATTCCATTTAAGAATGCAAGCAACCTTTTTCTTTTTCAGTTGAACGTGGGCTAGTTGATTTCAAAGGGTTTTGGTTTTGGCCGGAAACTCTGGATTTTCACTTTGCAGAACAAGCACTTTGGCCAGCAAACATGCAATTAACAGACACAACGTACTGAAAGAATCTGAAAACATCTTCAAAAATAAGTTATGTTTGCAATGATGATATTAAATTTTTATTTTGTTTAAGATGCGTAAAATTGCTATTTGGTGAAATCCGCATTGTAGTGCGTATATTCCCAGTGAAATTTATATTTTTTGTGAGTGTGGCATTTGTGAATTTTACTTTATAAAAATTATAGCAAGTATAAAAAATCTAGGACATATACATATTAATTTATTTTAACACGCTGTAGACTTCATACTAACCATATTAATGTAGGCGCAGGTGAAGAGATTTGCACGCATCCATTAAGGTAATGAAACGAGAGGAGACACCTGATGGGTTGCGTACAGCATAAGAATAGTCAAAAATCAACACACAGTTAATGACATACGCATGCGCGGTTTAAGAAACACACCCATACTGCACTGCACATCCTCAATAGGTATGCTGACCAAACAATGGTCAGTATGCACAGGTTGTCTGCGAAAATGTCATATACAACCTGTAGGTATAAATACCACTCTTTTTAGTAAGTCAATCAGCATCTTAGTGCTGTCTCAAAGTCATGAAGACCTTAGTTATTTCCGCACTCCTCGTTGTAGCGTTGTCAGTTGCATTTGCAGGTATAAATCTCCTTTTTTTATTTAATAGTCTAGAATGTAAGGTAATTTCTGTAGAACTATAATAATCATAAAGCGACTGCACTCACAAAATTATTTTACAATAAGTTGTTATTGTTAACTTGAGAAGAATAGTTACAACATAATTACTGTTTTTTCAGAACCTTTTTAACTCTTCTATGAAAAATCACAGGATTTTGTGAATTTCAAGAAAACCAATTAATTCATAATTGTAGTAAAATAAATATTTACCGTGTTATAGTGGAATTAATTAGGAAAATAAAGTTGCAACCAACATCTTGTGGTTTACTAAAAAATAAGATACTTCGTCTGTTCATGCATCCATTTTGTCTTCCAGTTGAAATCAATGAATAAAGAGTATTCCTATGAAACATATCCCAAACCGTCCGTAATAATACATACCTTTGGTGCTGAAGAAACGATATCCACTGTGACTTGGTTTATGAAATGAACCTGATTTTTTTTGGCTCGTAGACATTCAGTAATATTAAGTGATATACTGTACACTGCTTGGAAAGAAGCGAACGGATATCCTATGAGCAAGATGCATCGTGCCATGTAACGAGCCCCGTGTTAAAAGCGGTTATAAATTGGAGGAATACGATGCTGCCAAGTCAGTTCAAGTGAAATGACTGCTAGAAGGGAACTGACAGAATTTGAAAGAGGCGTTGTGGTAGGATGCCATGTTGTAGGCCTATCTGGGCCTGCAACATGGCATCCTATTGAGCCATTTCACGTGAACAGTCAGTGATAATATTCTGAGATAGAAGCAGAGGGAGTAGCCCACTGTACTTGGCTACAGTGGGCTACGAAGAATAATATTTAAAAACCGCCATTCGTCTGCAGACATGTTGAATACGGAGTTCCTGGCATCGAATCTGCACAAACACATTCAGACAACCGAGGCTCACAACATGGGTTTCCATGATAGAACCGCAATATGCAAGCCCACATTACTGAAACCAATATGCAGCATCGTCTTCAGTGGGGCAAAAGAGCGTTTACTTTGGGATGTGGAAGCTTGGAAACTTGTGTTATGGAGCGACGAATCACGATGTATCCTCTACCGATTAGATGGACGGGTATTGGTATGGCGGATGCTCGGTGAACGTCTCTTACCAGAATGCGTAATCCGAACTATGAAACTTAGAGATGGCGGTGTGATAGCATGGTCCTGTTTTTCCTGGTTTGACATCGGACCTCTGTTTGTGACGTCACGAACATTGAACTACTCCAAGATGTATCTGAACATTCTGGACAATATAATGCTTCCTACTTTGTGGCGTTTCTAAGGAACTAACCATTGTCTCTTTCAGCAAGATAATGCCGTGTCATAACGCTGCTGCTGTAACCGCGTGGTTTGTGACCACATTGGAATGGCCTCCACAGGGTCCTGATCTTAACCCTATTGAACATCTGTAGGATGAACTGGAGCATCAAGTGAGGTTAAGAGGCGTCCTACCCACAACAATTCAGAACTTCATTATATGCCTACGGGAAGAATGGTCCAAAATTCCCATCGATTATTCTCATACTTTATCGTATCGTAATTTTCATCTTTCTAAATGAAAATTAAAATTTCCATATTTCAGACTCTTAAAATTAATATAGTGAATCACAACAAACGCAGTTATTAGTCCAGTTTCAATAATGATTCTTGTAAAGATTTTATTAAATATCTGCTGTGTCAGTTGTGATTATAAATTAATGGGACAAACAAAAAACGTAATGTATTATTATTGTTGGTTAATTTTATCTTCAAAATACTTATAAGAATCAGTGGCCAATCGTGCTGCCATTCATGAATTCATCTCCAACTGATTTTTAAAGTTTGAATCACTTGCATGTGAATATTTTTTTTAAAATGGCATATGTTGCTGGGGTTTCCTGTACTACATTTGTTGTTTAATCACTACGCACTGTGAATATGTACGCTGTGGTAATCCAATTTTATTTTATATACCAAAATTGTGAGTTAGTTTCCCTGAAGTAACATTGCAAATATCTGTGAAATGAGTTAACGATATGTTGCATATATTTCCAATTTTCTATTACTATTACTAATTTAAGTTAAAATTTCTTATTTTTATTTATTTTATTTAAGTTAGTAATAATGAAAAAAAAAAACTAATCAAAGATATTTGAGATAATTAAACAAATATGACCAAAAAAATAATAATAATTCGAGTCTGCTAGCTAATGTGATTGTTCAGTTAATGAGTTCTCACTTTGCTAAGGTATATGTAACATAGTGCACACTGCTGCATTGGATGAACAGTTAAAGGTGGACGAGAATGAGGTTGAAGTTTTGTTACATAATCTGGATAAGAATTTGTCAATAGGCACAGACGGAATATCAGCACTTTGTTTAGCCGAATTGATTAGGCCTTTCACTTGTTTGTATAACCTGAGTCTCAGTTCAGGAATGACATCACAGGAATGGAAGGAATGTATGATAGTATCATTGTATAAGGTAGGGAGGAGTGCGAAAAACTGATGTGTCTAGAACCTGGAGTTTTTTTTTTTTTCACCCGGAAACTCAAGAAAACCGACTTGAAGTTAAAACTCACACTATTTAATACATAGTTCTATGTATTAAAATCTGAAATGGCAGTAGTTCTGGGAAAAATTCTTACCCCTGATATGTACGAAATTATTAAAAAGTTTTTGGCAAGTTAACAGGACGCCTATATATGGAGACTGGCTAGCTAGTGATCTCCAAAAAGTAGATCAGGATTAAAGAAACTTAGCGTATTCTCTTTGGAAATAAAATGAGTTACAAAATTTATTTTTAATTTACTAGAAATACGGATTAAATCAGATTGCTATGACGCGATCTTATAATTGTAAATTTCTGGATGCTTTCTTTAACTCTATTTCTGCATTCTTGCAGATGAAGAGGACAATCAATACTTGGAGATGATGGATTCCTTTATGGAGACAAATGAAGACGAAGCCGTGTTTAACCGCTTAAGACGAGAAGACGAAGGAAAGGACCACCAAGGAGAGAATGAAAATAACCAAGGGGATCATTCTGGAAAAGAGGAACATTGTGATGGTCATAAAAAAGAAGGGGGTGCTCCTCCCAAGCACGATGAGAAGCCTGGTGGGGAGAAATAAATAAAAATGAAATAATATTTGAAATGTTGTTAAACAGATGTTAATGCATATTATGTAATTCAGAAAAATCTTTAAGAAACAATAAAGATATTATAAATTCTTTCATCTTAAAAAGCAGCATAATGTCATTCAAAAATAATGTATTGTTCAGTATGTATCCAAAATTCCTTCCGATTCAGTTAACATGAGCGTGAAATGTTAACATTTCTTCAGATTTAAAGAGTTGTCTCGGTTTACCTTCAAGTTCCAAAGATTAAAAAGAACAAAATTGAAAAAATTGACAAAATTTGCACGAAAGAAGCATTCTTTCGTGCAAAGAACAAATTGTTGGCTATAGTTATTCATCGTGAGATAGCCACAGAAAGGGCTAAGTGTGCAGCCCAAATTACAAGTGTCGAAAAACATATCAGCAAACTGCTGCTGATAATCGACAATATAAATGGGAAATCTACACAGATGAACCTTCATTTCACCTGAAGGTTTACCTCTAAAAGTTTGATTTTATTGTCTTAATATCAGGATTTCGAATCGCTTAGTTTTTGTATATTTTTTTAAACATTAACATAACATTAGGAACATTAAGATTCCGCTTAAACTGAGTTGTTCTTTAATTTTTATTATTATTTACAACGTCTCTAGTATGACAACAATAGCATATTTATTAGATGTTTGAACTTAGTCAAAAACATTATATATATATATATATATATATTTTTTTTTTTTGACTAAGTTCAAACATATATTGTTGTCATACTAGAGACGTGATAAATAATCCGCCACCTAAAGGGTTTTATAAACATTCACGTCTCAATTGGATTCGAATCCATAGCTTGTTGGTTGCAAAACGGCTACTCAGTTCATCCGCCTCTCAAGAATGATAATTTATGTAGAATACAAATCTTATTTTTCCATTTTTATTGATAATTAGTGATCCTTAAGATATATATGTTTCTGCCTGATTGATTTTATTAACTTAGCAGAATTTCGCGAAAGAACATATGCTGAACAAGATTGTCACAAAGATGACTTAAGAATACAAAGATGCATGAATAACAATCTAATGAACGGAAGACGGAAAGATTCAAATTATCACAAAAATAAACAAAAGAACCACAAACAGATAGAAAGAATGAAAGAAGACTTCAGTATTCAAATACTTATGCTAAGATCTGATTGTCCTGAACTGAGTATAGAAGTCGGCATTCAAATTTCCTTAATTGTCTTTTTTTTTTTAATTCGACCTATACAAGAAAGGTTGCTGGACTTGTAGCATATCAGTCATTTCAACAGCTGAGGATCTGCAAGACGAAACAAAAGCCCTGGAAGAAGCCGAAAAAGAATAGCATTAAAATACAAAAAATTTAGGAGACGACACAAAATCCGTCAAAATGAGAAGCTAATTGTGTAAATTATAAAAACAGCGAGAAACGTGTCATGCAAGATATGTTCAGAGAAAAAAACCCAATGAGAAAGTTATGGAGAATTCGCTGAAGTCCCACTCTAAAGTTAATGGTCATTTATGGATATTACGTGGAGTAAATTTTCTTAAAATAAATAGCGTAAGTAAGGAATAAAATAAATGATGCGTCTCGGGTGACCCAGCCTGTTTCTATTGGTGCTTGAGTTTGTATTGATTTCTTTCAGAGATTTAGCTACTGAAATACTTCATTAACTCTCAGCATTTCTTATTGTCCATGAAGAAGCTTATTTTATACTTGTACTTGTCAAGAGAGAGTTGCTTATTTTGCCAGAAAATTCCTCCTATAAATCAGGTGACTTATTTTTTGGACTCATTATTTCATTCTTTTTAAAATAAGTATTGAAGCTTTTCTTCACGATTCTTTTCATTATTTTTCTCGTTATAAGGTGAGGAGAGAAGGAACACTACTTGATCAAGCCCTTCTTGTTTGCACTTTTAGGAATTGATGTAATTAAGCTGTTTTAAAGTGAAATGGAATATTCCCAGTAACGAATATTCGACTGAATATTTTTAGAAATTATTTAGAATTATGAGAAATTTCTAATTTATAATCAGAAATTATTTGGAATGTTTTTAGAAAATCAAAGGTTTCTTTTTATCGATGGCGAATCTGATTCCAAGAATCTTAGACAAGTTTGTTTTCCAAGCTGGTGAGATGCGAATGCTATTTCTACCATTCTGACTGAAAGAAAGGTCATGCAGATCTCTTTTGTTTTGTTCTGTTTTAGAATTTGTTTTATTAATAATATTTATAAAACCATTATTAATATTATTAATAAATTTTTATTGAAGTTGTTAGCGATATGTAGGTTTGAATTTTCCGGATGGAATACTTTCTGTAGAACTTGGGCTTTTTCCTCTTTTCTGCTATTTATTTGCCGCAATGATTTGTTATTATAACCATTTCTTTACCGAAAATAGTTTTATTAATTCCGAAGTTCTTTATAATAATTTCTAAAATTTGTGCAGAAACCCATCTTTCTGATGAATAAATAGAAAAATTCCATTGCTAAATCGAGGGAGAATGCTTTCTTCTTCTTCTTCTTCTTCTTCTTCTCCTTTTTCTCTGTGGTTGTCTGGTTGGTTTCATGTGCATATGCTACCTAGAATGTTTTGCGCATAACTTGGTATATTACTTTTGGGGAGATTTAAGAGAATGAAATTCTGCAAGTTGGTATTGAGTCTGTAATATACACTTCTTCTTCTTCTTCTTCTTCTTCTTCGGTTTATCGCACTTAAGTACGGTCGCTGTTTTTACTGTATCCTCAAGAGCTCACTTTAGTGAGTATAGGCGTGGCAAACACGATATACCTGATGTTGGACCATACTTTACTTCATATAATACATATCTGTTATATTATCTATAGATTGGTTCCTCCCCTTTTTTCTTTTCTTCTTTGTTCTCTTCTTGTTACTCCCCCTCAATGCTATTAGAGTATTCGACGGCTAGTGGTGAATCTTTCCTTTGCAGTTTCATTTCGTCTTATGTAGCCACCGAAGGGAGCAAGCTATCCCTAATAGGTGCCGGTCCCAAGCCAGGATGAATGGTGACGGTTGACGCCAGGAAAGGCATCCGATCGTAAAACTCCACTGTCATCTCTAACAAATGAGTCTGTAATATATACTATCTACCAGCAATTGTCCGGACACTTTAGCAATTTACAATTAATAACAGCTGGAGAATCCTAATTTTGGATATGTCCACCTTTGGCTTTAATCACCTCCTTTTGAAGGTGGATTTACACCACTCTGCGGCGGACATGAGGTGCTATCTTCATCAAAGTAGCACTGAGTTCAGCGACAGATCGAGGACCTGCTACTCTGGACTTCATTCGCCCATACAAGCCCCTACAATTCGTCCCACAGTTGTTCGATGGTGGTTCAGGTCAGGACTCTGTGCAGGTCAGGGCAGTGATTTAACACCCATCTTTTATACCATTTCATAACAGCTGCAGTTTTGTGGCATATGGCATTGTTCGTCTTGATGGTAACACGGGTCCGTTCCATAAAAACTCCACGGTGTAGGCAGCAACTGATTATCCAAAATAATAAGGTACTGAGCTGCCTTCATGGGACCATGGACATCGACCAGTGGACCCAGTCCAAACAGGTGAATATGTCCCACATCATAATTCCTCCACCACCAAACTTTACTGTGGGTACAACACATTGTCGTAATAAGCATTCACCGGGCTGCCTCAACACTTTGCCATCAGACTGGAAAAATGTGATTCATCTTTTCAGAGTTCCATTTTCCACGAGTCAATTTTCGAGTCAGTATAGACAAAGCCCTTTGTTCGGAAATACCTGGGTTCGATTCCCGTCAGTGATGTCAGGAACCTTTATCTGGTCTCTTTCGACTGAAGGTGAGTTAGCCAGTCTCATATCGGCTAATTCACCTTAGGGGGTTTCGTCCGGAAACTCGGGTGTTTTTTTGTTCCCCAAAACAGGTTAACCGTCCCCCTGAACACACATGGATTACAGTCATGAATACGACCCAACCATATGCCGGTCCCGATCCCGGATAAAATTGGGGGATTGAGGAAAGCAATGGTGAACTACCCTGTAAAACTCTCAGCAGGAATACTTTGTTGGCAAAACCTATAAAGTCACCTACGGTCGAAAACGACTGAAAGGGAAAATCAGTCAATTGTCAAGATCACACGCTCTTTCACCAGGGCAAACGAGCCGCCTTCTTCGTTGTTGTGATGTTCGACTTATATGCTGCTGCTCTTCCGTGTAAATCCAGTAAACGAAGTTCTTTTCGCACAGTATTATTTTTCACCATGGCGTTGTTGGCGCTCTGGAACTCATCACGGATTATCTGTGCCGATTGTAGTCGATTTTCGCGTGCCGCCCGTATTAACATTTTCCAGACACTGTCAGTCATTGTTGGGGATCGCTCTGGGTGTTTTACTGGACATGCCACCAATGTGACAGCCCATGATGACACCTCTCTCTCTCGAAGTGACTGTGTTGCCATACCACCTATATTCAACTGCTACAATGGAAAAATGCTTCCTACTAAGTGTACACTAGTTTTTTTTTATGTTATTAACAAACCTGGAATGTTCCATGACTTAAAATAACAGACGTTTCCGGAGAATAATTGGTAGATAGTGTAGTCTGTGCTCCGGTTAAGTTTTGGTGCAGATTTTATTTCTTTAGTAAGCTTGATATTTAATGCTATAAAGTAGGTATCAACCAGTTTTATATCGATGATGTAAGTAGAGTAATTACTGTCTGGATTGTTGGATGTTGATGTGATCGATGCAAGAACAAGGCAACCAATTGTCTTTAATTTAATTTTCCTAAATTTTCCATTCTGTTGACATCTGTTATGGCATTAACAAAGTAGTAGCTGGCTAGTAGATTCAGGTATTTTGATGTACACAAGGAGTTATGGTAATCTGTATTGATGTTAATGTTACCAATCATAACAATTGAATATTGTGGTTTAAGGTGAGATTGTATAACCAGATTTATGCCTCATGAAGGAAAATCATTTTGCTTTAGTTTGTCGAATGGTATAATGCATTTGATTAAGGAGCATTTTCTCATATACATTCTGTAGTTCAAAATTTTATACTTTGCTGTTGTTTACTGAATGTAACAATTCCTTCTGTCGCATTGTAGGTCGATTTAACATAAATATTGTTCCACCTCGGTTTGTTGTTCTGCGGTAAGATTTCATCTGATGATTCCTGAGTGATAATTCTGATATTTCTTACTTGTTTCCCGTTCTGTGCAGAAGGTTTCAGTTAGGATTCACCATCATCATCATCATAACTATGAAGGATTTAGCCCTAGCATGGTCTGTTTCGGCCTTAGAAGTCATCGTTGAATCGTTTAAGAGGACGTTCTGGTTTTCTTTTTCCTAATGGCTTGTACTTTAAGGCTTGTTTTGGTAATCTTTCTGTTTTCATTCTTTGAACGTGTTCCATCCATTTATGTTTATATTTTTTAATTTTTTCAATTACTGGTTCTTGGTTTAATTCTTTCATAATATCTTCGTTTCTTTTCTGATCAAATAGGGTATACTTTGCAGTTTTTCTCATAAACTTCATTTCTGCTGTTGTTAATCTTTGTTTGTCTTTATGTTTTATTGTCCAGATTTCGCTTCCATACATTAAGACTGGTAGGGCTAATGTATTGTATATTTTTAGTCTGGTTTGTTTTTGAACTAGGTTTGGTTTAAATACAGAGTTAATTACTCCTGTTATTTTTAAATATTTTGCAATTTTTACGTTTATATCTTTTTCATTTTAATATGCGATCATACATCCTAGGTAGTTAAATGAATTCACCTGCTCTAAGATCTTGTTATCTATTATTATTTTAGTTTTTGCTGGATCTTGTCCTTTAAAGACCATAGGTTTTGATTTTTCTGTTGATATTATCATACCATAATCTTTGGATATCTCATTTAGATCTAAAATAGCTTTCTGTAAGTTATCTTCAGAATTTGTAATTATTATTTGTTCGTCGGCAAAGAGGAGAGTGTTTAAGTGAACTGTAGGAGAAATTTAATTCCTTGATGTAAATGTTTATTCCATTTTATTATTATTTCATTTAAGTAGATATTAAAAAGAGTTGCTGAGAGGGGACATCCCTGTCGGACCCCTTGGTTTATCTCTCTCGTATATGAGAGCTCGTGATTTAATCTTATTTGTATTTGATTATTTTCATATATACTTGTGATAGCTTTTAGGATATTATTTGGTATTTGTCTTTCTTTTAATATGATAAATAATATGTTTCTTTTAACTTTGTCAAATGCTTTTTCAAAGTCAATAAATGCAAGATGTGTTTCTAAATTGTATTCTCTTCTTTTCCCTATTATTAATTTTAGGCAAAACGCCGGATCTATACATGATCGTCCTTTTCTAAATCCATTCTGTACCTCTAGAATAAAGTTTTCGGAATATTTCATTAGTTTGTTATTTAAGATTCTGCTATATATTTTGTGACAGGAATTTAGTATACTGATACCTCTATAGTTTTTAGGGTCATCTCTATTACCTTTTTTAAAGATAGGAATCACAATTGCTAAGAAAGGTATTATTATTATTATTATTATTATTATTATTATTATAAAAAATTAAAATAAAAATATTATTGCGCTTTACCAGCAAGCGGTCTCAAGCACGCTATTTCGATGCTCCCATATTTTAAGTTGCAAAGTAGATCTTGTCTTATGAATTAATATTTAAAATAAATCAGTGAATTCCGTTCTTCAAGACGAACATATTGATGTAAAAACTGTAAGTATCTGTTAAGTAATAAGTAAAATATAAGATTCAAAGTTCGAGGTATATGTTGGTCAACTACTTGAGAAGAGAACAAAGGAAGTCGCCATATTAGAAATTACAGCAAGATCGTCAAACAATAAATATGAAGTGCTACAAATGCCAAGAAGACTTAACTGGGGAAGAAAACCACGTAACATGTAGGAACTGCCAGAGAAACATGCATTTTCTATGTTCAGGATTGTCTGAGGCTACTACTTGGCAGCAAAAATCAAACAAGAATCGTGACGAGTGGAAGTGTCCCCATTGCAGAGACAACAAAGGAATGTCGCCTTCGACCGCAGGTGGGAAAAACAGCACATGCAGAAAACAATTGCAGGCAGTAAACAGCTATCAACAACAGCGGGAATTAAAAACAAAGAAAACAACAACGGAAACCCAGGTGAGCCAACTTTAAATGCATTACTTGAAAATAGATTACAAAACCTAAAAGACTGTTTAATCGATTTAGTTAGAGAACTATTTAAAAAAACATACCGCACAAATTACAGAAAAATTCAGCCAATATGAGGAATTTATTAAATTTAATAATAACTCGGTAGAATGTATGTTACAGACCGTTAGAGAAATTTAAAACTGCGTTAAAGAGTTTACGGAAAGACAGCAAAATTTAATTAAAGAGACCACGGAACTACGGCAAGAACTAAACTCTTTAAAGCAACAGTACGAACTCTCAAACCAAAAGCAGCACAAAAATGATCTCCTCATAAATGGTCCCAGAAATAGCTACGGAACATCTAAGAGACACTATAATACAACTAAGCCAAAAAATTGGCTCTCCCATTGAATCAAGAGACATCCAGTCAGTGCATCGGTTACCAAAAAAGGAAAAGAGAAAATAGTACCCGTCCTTCTCCCGTCGTAGTGCGACTCACCAACAGCCCAATAAAAACTATACTTATAAAAGCTAGCAGTATTAAAAAAACAGTAGTCAAGGATCTGAAAGGAGACCACGACAGTACCCCAATATACTTGTCCGAATACCTAACGCCATATTATCAGAAAATATTCTACCAAGCAAGGAGAGTAAAAACAGAAAACAATTACCAGTTTATATGGATAAGAGACAGCAAAATATTCCTTAGAAAGACACAAGACGCAAAACTAATCGAAATAAAATCCGTAGACGACCTCAACAGGCTGCCGCATTGAAAGGAATATTGACAACTGCTAAAGAAGGAACAGCCCACCAACCAACAAGAATGCAGACCATCAAGCAGACGTAATCACCCCGGAACATGATAATTGCCAAATTCTGAAATCAATAACAGAATGGAAATAAGTGACAACCGCCAAAAAAGGACTATCTATTTTCCACATCAACATCAACATCAGAAGCATTCAAAAATACTGGCTGACCCTGCAAGCTTATCTGAAGGAAGATATAGACGAAATAGACATTTTAATACTGACTGAAGTATCTACGACAAACGAAGAGCATCCTCCTACCAAATGTCACACTTCCAACAACACAAACACTGCAGACAAACAAAACGAGGCGGTGGTATAATAATATTTACCAAACATAAACTAGAAGTAACAGAAATAAACTATAAATTAGAATACGCAGAAAACATATGCATCGAAATTAAAAACATCAAACAAGAAAACTCCCTGATATTAAACGCAATATACAGACCACCCAACTTAAGCACCACAAAATCCCTAGAAGAACTAAACAGATGGCTTTCAGCCACGGAAGTAGGCACCTCAGAATACTTGATAATAATAGGAGACATTAATATAAACATTAGGAACATAAATAACAACACAGAACAATACCTAGACCTATTATCGGCATATAACATAACCCCATCCATACAGTTGTATACACGAGAAGACATAGTCGGAAACAACAACAATGACACAACAACCTCATCCTGCATTGATCATATAAATATAAGGGGCCCCTCCAAACAGCCACACAGCAGCCGTCATAACATGCAAACTGGAAGACCATTATTTCACAGCATTACATTTACACACTGAACCAGAACCCATAAAAATCACTGAGACTACAAAACAGTATTATAGCATTGTAAACGAAACAAAAGTAAACGATGAAATCAGAAAAACAGACTGGATGCAGATAGCATCTTTAGACTCTGCTGCAGCTGTATATAATAATCGTAAACTTGCATTTAAAAAAATATACAACAAAGCATTAAAAAAAAATAAAAATACGCCCCCAAACGAAACAAAATCCATGGATAACAGACAACATATTAACAGACATACAAAGAAAAGATGCCCTATGGAAACAACTTAAGAAGTTTCTTTTGTGATCAAATAGGGTATACTTTGCAGTTTTTCTCATAAACTTCATTTCTGCTGTTGTTAATCTTTGTTTGTCTTTTTGTTTTATTGTCGAGATTTCGCTTCCATACATTAAGACTGGCGGGACTAATGTATTGTATACTTTTAGTCTGGTTTGTTTTTGAACTAGGTTTGGTTTAATTATAGAGTTAATTACACCTGTTACTTTTAAATATTTTGCAAATTTTATGTTTATATATTTTTCATTTTCATATGTGATCATACATCCTAGGTAGTTAAATGAATTCACCTGTTCTAAGATCTTGTTATCTATTACTATTTTAGTTCTTGCTGGATCTTGTCCTTTAAAGGCCATAGTTTTTGATTTTTCCATTGATATTATCATACCATAATCTTTGGATATCTCATTTAGATTTAAAATAGCTTTCTGTAAGTTATCTTCAGAATTTGTAATTATTATTTGGTCGTCTGCAAAGAGGAGAGTGTTTAAGTTAACTGTAGGAGAAATTTAATTCCTTGATGTAAATTTTTACTCCATTTTATTATTATTTCATTTAAGTAGATATTAAAAAGAGTTGCTGAGTGGGGACATCCCTGTCGGACCCCTTGGTTTATCTCTATCGTATATGATAGCTCGTGATTTAATCTTATTTGCATTTGATTATTTTCATATATACTTTTGACAGCTTTTAGGATATTATTTGGTATTTGTCTTTCTTTTAATCTGTTGAATAATATGTTTCTTTTAACTTTGTCAAATGCTTTTTCAAAGTCAATAAATGCAATATGTGTTTCTAAATTATATTCTCTTCTTTTCTCTATTATTAATTTTAGGCAAAACGCCGGATCTATACATGATCGTCCTTTTCTAAATCCATTCTGTACCTCTAGAATAAAGTTTTCGGAATATTTCATTAGTTTGTTATTTAAGATTCTGCTATATATTTTGTGACAGGAATTTAGTATACTGATACCTCTATAGTTTTTAGGGTCATCTCTATTACCTTTCTTAAAGATAGATATGAAAATATTAAAGTATTAAAATATTAAGATATTAAAGATATATATATATATATATATATATATATATGGTGGGGTGGTCCGAATATACTGAATAAGATAAGGACTCGTGGAACAATAAGGCCATAAGGGACAATCATCTTGCTTGTAAGGGAAGCGGCACTCTCATGGACCCCTAGCTGGATCTATCCTCTCCTTCTGCTACTTTGAGGAAGATTCACTTACTTTAATCTTTCCTATAAGGCTTTTTCAGCCGACTCTTCTTTCTTTATGACCCTTATGCTATTAGAGTACTCAAGGGCCATGGGGTCTTTTCATTTCTGGCCTTACAACTAAGCCATCTCTATAAACCTTACTATATTTCTTCTATAATCTACTCTTTCCCCTTTAATATACCGTATTCCTCCTATGGGTTTAAATTCAAAAGAAGGCGAGTTCAGAAGCTTAAGGTAGCAGCCCTACTAATGAACTATTCCATCGTCAGGCTAGTTCCCTGACATGGAGAACATAATCCTACTTGTAAGCTGACAGAAAAAGATAATCGGATTGAATCTATGGGATGGAACCTGGAATGGAAAAGGGAAAACGAAAATGGAAACGACCAAATATAATACACATAGCAAACTGGAATGTAAGAGGAATAGCATATAAAGAAATAGAATTAGACCAGTTATTAAATGAAAGAAATTTTAAAATAGCACTAATCACTGAAAGAAAAAAGAAATTAAAAGGCACTATGAGAACTAAAAATTTTAATGTGATATACAGTGGAGTCTGCAGAGACCAAAGAGCACAAGCAGGATTCATGTTTTGGATTCATAGCTCCCTTTCAAAACAGCTAAAACATCATAAATTATGGAATTATGGAATTATAAAAATAGATAGAGGCTATTTAACAATAATTGGTTTATATGCCCCAGAAGAAGGAAGAGAACAGGATAATATTGATTTTTATAATCAGCTACAAAACATATATAATAAAATAAATAAAAATGATTACATAATTTTAGCAGGAGACTTAAATGCATGAATTGGAAACATGAAAATTAATAATAATATAGGAATACATGGAAAAAACTCTCTAAACATAAATGGTAAAAAATTGATTGACTTTGTAGTTTATAATAACTTAAAAATAATGAATTCCTTCTATAAACATAAAGACATACATAAATATACTTGTGCAGCAAAAGGATGGAAATCAATATTAGATTACTTCCTATTAAATGAAAAGACATCAAAATTTTCACTAGATGTTAGAGTTCACAGAGGATATGAAATAAGCAGTGATCACTTCCTTGTTAAAATAAAATTAAGATTACCACCTAAATGGCTACAAGTAACAAGAACAGAAAGAAAAATTGAAACATTTGTTTATAAAACTAGACTATTGAATGACACAAATGTACAATGGCTATGTGAAAAAAGAATTAACCAATATCTAGATAAAATAAAACAAAATGAAGAAATAGAAATAGAATGGCTTAATATAAAAACGATACTAAATGCAGCAGCAAATGAAAGCCTAGGAAAGACCAAAAAATTCAATAAAAGAAAAAACTGAAGATCTGGGATGATACAATCAAAGAAATAATCAAAAAGAAAAAAGAAGCCTATCACAAATGGTTAAGCAGTAAAAGATTAGAAGATGAAATAGAATATAAAAGAATAAGAGCCATAGCTAAAAGAGAAGTCAGAAAAAGACACAGAGAATCATGGAATAAATTTGTTTCTAATTTATAACATGATTTATATAAAATAAAACCCAATGTATATAAGATTTTGAAACACCTAAATGCAGATACCAAAGAAAACATAAAATTAAACACTGAATTGAAATTAGAGGAATTTCTAAATTACTACACAGAACTGTGGACAGACAAAATACCGATGATTCTAATAATTTGAGTTCTGTAAATTTATTACTAGAAAAAGGTTTATAAAATATAAAAGCCAGCTTGGTAGAACTTGTCCAAGAACTATTTGATAAACAGAATAAAGAAATAACAAAAAACAATTAGCGAATATGAAGAGTTTGTTCAATTTAATAATTCAAAAGTCGAAGAAGTCTTACAAAAGTTAAAAGACATTAAAATGCATTAACTGACAGGCAGCACAAATTGATAAAAGACACATCGGAACTCCGTCAAGAATTTAATTCCCTAAAACTACAATAAGGTGTTTTCAACCAACAACAATATAAAGAAGACCTTGTCATAAACGGTCTTCCAGAAACCGAATCCACAGAAAATCTCAGAGACGTAGTTTTAAAGTTATGCCATGCAATTGGCATCCCCCTACAGCATAATGATATTCAGACCATAAATCGGTTTCCCAGGAAGAACAGAAAACAAGGCTCACCACAACCCGCACCAATCATAGTTCCTCTGACAAGCAAGGCTACAAGAGACAATCTCATAAAAGCCAGCAGACTGAAAAAACCAGTAGTCAAGGATTTAAATGCATCGCAAGACAATACGCCAATTTTTCTATCTGAGCATTTAACACCTTTCAATCAGAATCTTTTGTACCAAGCAAGAAAAGAAAAAAACAGAAAAAAATTATCAATTTTTATGGATCAAAGACGGCAAAATATTCTTGAGAAAATCACAGATATCAAAGTCTATACAAATAAAAAGCTCAGAAGATATAGACAGGTTGCCAGAGTAAAACAAAAGGCTCCAATATAGTTCAATAAGAAGATCTCAACAGAACAAAAATGAATGTGAACCATCAGATAGATGTAATTACACCAGAATACATCAGTAATTGTACTTTCGAATCGCTTGACGCATAGAAACAAAACACAGTACAAGCGAGAGGTCTCTCAATCTTGCATATTAACATCAGAAGCATTCGAAAACACTGGTTATTATTAAAGGCTTATCTGAGGAATTACACTGATATTACTGATATATTGATTCTTACAGAAGTATCCATAACTAATGACGAAGGGACTGCTTTCCAAATTCTAAGCTTCCAACAACATAGATCATTCCGCCAAACAAAAAGAGGGGGTGGAATATTAATATTTATCAAACACAAATTAATAGCAATAGAAATGGCCTATCAGTTTGAGCATACTGAAATCCTCTGCCTCGAAATCATTAATACCACGAATACACAGCATCCCATAATACTCAATGCTATTTACAGGCCACCAAATCTAAACATGAGAAAATTCTTGCACGAACTCAATTGCTGACTTTCAAGCCAAGAAATATGCTCAACCGAATACCTAATGATAATTGGCGACGTGAACATAAATATTGCAAATGAAAACCAGAACAACACTGTACAATACCTAGACACACTATCCATGTATAATCTAATCTAATACCAACAATAATCATGTACTAGAGAAGAAATATTCGGAAATATTATCACTGCCTCCTGTCTAGATCATATAAACGTCCGAGAGCATCACCAAATAGTTACACTGCATCAGTCATAAAGTGCAAAGTAGCAAACCATTACTTCACCGCTCTAAACCTGCACACCAAGACAATATCCATGCAATGTCCCACAGAAGAAAAGCGAGAGAAAACAATAATAGCCGAAGAAATAGTCAACCACGAAATAAGAAAAACAGACTGGGAACACCTGGCATGAGAATCAGCAGATATCTTATACAACAACATTAAACTTGCACTGGAGGAAATATATAAGAAAGCTAAGCTACAAAGAAAGTCAGAATTCGTTCAAAAACAACACAAAAATCTTGGATAACACAAAACTTAATCCTAGAAATACACAGAAAGGACGCTTTATGGAAAGAATTAAAGCGATATCCAAATAACACAGCTCTAAAAACTGAATATAAGATAACAAGGAATCGCCTTACAACACAAACCAGAAATGCCAAAAGAAGCTACTACACAGACAAAATAACCTCCGCACAAAACAACATGAAACAAACCTGGCATCTGATCAATGAGATGCTAGATGTTGATCCTAACACCACCGCCTCCGAAACCATAAAACACAGCTTCATGAAAGAGGCAAAACCTATCCAACAACTAACAAATGACTTTAACCAATACTTTGCAGACTCCATCCAAGAACTTCACAGAAATATTCCCCCAATCACAAAACGAGACTCTCCACTTGGACCACAATCCAAACAGACATTATAGTTCCCAACCATAAAAGAAGCAAAACTTCTCTCAGCAATACATCAAATCAAACCAAACAAAGCCACAGGAATAGATAGTATTAGACCTAAAGATATAAAGCAACATGCACCTAGTTTAAGTCCTATCCTAATAACACTAATAAATAAAATATTTAAAACAGGACAGATACCAAGTATGCTAAAGACCGCCATAATCACACCCATATACAAACAAGGAAAAAGAAATTTAATGAGCAATTACAGACCCATAGCAACACTACCAATTATCAATCAAATTATGGAGCGGATCATATTGAAGAAACTCACAGCATACACCGAGATCTTTCATATTATCCCCAAAACACAATATGGTTTTCAAAAAAATAAGGGAACAATCTCTCTCTTGGAAGACTTTATAGACGTAATTAATACTGCCTTAGACAAAAACAAAATTGCCATGGTAGTCTTTATAGACCTAACTAAAGCATTCGATACACTTACACATCAAACCTTGTTAGAAAAGCTGAGGCATGTTGGAATAGACGGGCCTCTTCACAGGTGGTTTACAAACTACCTCCAAAATAGAAAACATATCACGCGCATCGGGTCAAACTGAAGCAGAGAGCTACCAGTAACCTGTGGAGTGCCAGAGGGAGCTGTACTCTTCCTAACTCTGTTTAACATTTACACGCACGATATTAATCAGTTACCACTCAAAGGTAAGTTATTCCAATACGCAGATGATACAGCAATAATATCCATCCATGATAAAGCAAGCATAGCCCAAACAAATATGCAACATGATATAAATCTGATCATAGACTGGCTCACAAAAATCTCCATACACCTCAACTCAGAGAAGACAAACTTAATGATATTCAGAAATCCACTGACTCGACCAGTTGATAACAAATATATAACCATCCAACATCCACTTTCCAACACAAAAAACACACAGAACAGCAAAACCACTACAATCACTCAGGTTGAAACAATACGATACCTTGGAATTTACCCCGATGCAGATATGAACTGGAATAGCCATATAAAACATCTACACAACAAACTGCGAACAATAACTGGCAAACTCTACAGATTAAAATGCATAGTTCCCATACGTCTAAAAACGCTAATATTCAAAGCACTATGCCAAAATATACTAAGATACGCTATAACAACGTATGCTTTCTGTGCACCCTACAAATTAAATAGATTAATGTCGCTACATTACAAAATGACAAAACTGATCTTTTGGGAACAAAGAGGAAACCACGACCTTATAAACATTGCTATGTCAGAACACAAAATACTGACAGCAAACATTTATGTCACTATGCAGCCTTGCTAAAACATTATTGCGATGCCAACTACACGACAGTTAGAAATAGATACCGTATAAAAAGACCTCACACTACTAATTATATCACATATACAGTAAATACAATAATCACTACGGAAAGGCCACGCGAAACTTCTACGTCCCAGACATGATGACATGATTAAGAAATTACCTCTTGAAAACAGAAACCTTACAAACTCCAATAGCCTGCAAAGAGCTCTAAGGACATACTATGAACAAGAAACACTCACCCAAAATACCATACAAATTTAATGAAACACAATATATTCGTTTAGCTTCCAGTTCCGCGACGCATCAATACATTCCAAGTTATTGTGTGTGTGTGTGTGTGTGTGTGTGTGTGTGTGTGTGTGTGTGTGTGTGTGTGTGTGTGTGTGTGTGTGTGTGTGTGTGTGTGTGTGTGTGTGTGTGTGTGTGTGTGTGTGTGTGTGTGTGTGTGTGTGTGTGTGTGTGTGTGTGTGTGTGTGTGTGAGTGCGCCCGCACGAATTTCTCAATCATAGATTTCGTAGCTTCCCAACACAGCAAAAAAAAAAAAAACAATACATAATAACCAACTGGTGTCATCCTCAGATAAGCTTACATTTAAGCTTCGAGGATGAAATCAAAGAAATTAATTCTCATCCAAGATGTATGTAACCAAATGCTTGTAATGTACGTATCACATGAAAACCAATGTATGTAATGTATGTATTATATGTAAACTAATGTACGTAATGTAAATATCACATGTAAAAAAATATATGTAATGTATATAATAACTGTATATAATGTATGCAATGTATATAATTCTGTAAAATTATAAGATACAATGACACTCAAGATGTTTATTGTATGTGTAAATATTTTAGCAATCAATAAAAATATTATTATCATTTTTATTATATACGACACACATAAAAATACTAATCTATAAAGCATTATGTGAAAACACTTTAAGATACACAATCACATCATATGCATTCTGCGTAGACTATAGACTTAACAGACTACAATGGTTGCAAGATAAAATGGTAAAACTGATATTCTGGGAACAACCCACATTTACGCAGGCAGCAGGCAAAGATCACAAAATATTTTAGGTTACACTTATGCCACTACACGGTCATGTTAAAACATACAGCCCAAAGTAACCAGAACAGCATATCAGATAACAAGACCACAGTCAACAAACTACATAACATATAAGTACAACAATCACTACGGCAAAGTCGCCCGAAATTTCTACTTACCTGAAATAATAAACAAACTGCCATTCGATGACAGAAACCTAGGAATATACAGAGAGCTGAAACACGCGCTGTATAAATATTATAGCGAGAATGAAAATTAGAGAAATTTCTGTTTCTCTCTCTCTCTCTCTCTCTCTCTCTCTCTCTCTCTCTCTCTCTCTCACACACACACACACACACACACACAAAAACGTATGACAAACCCCTCCCATAAAAACACCACTACAAGGACACAAACAAACAAACAAACAAACACACCATGTCTAAAATCAATCCTACTTGCAAAAGATAAAAAAAATAAAAAATAATAAACTGTGTAACAGCATTCGAAGTCTTCCAAGCACGTACCAACTAACAGTAAAATCAACACATGGCTTGCGACCAGTATAAAACATAACCACCAAACCACCGCCATCTATTATCTTGTTTAGATTAGCTCTGTCTGCAAAGCTTCGAGGAAGAAATCAGAAATGCCTCCCAAAATATTATTTTTATTATATTAGCTATTCACTAGAAAAAAAAAAAATCTGTGTAATCATCACCGTTAATATTAAAACAACTGTTGTAAATGCATAATACAGAGGCGAAGGGTGTTATTAAAATTATTAACTGAAATCCAATGTAGAAAATTTTTTTAAAATTATACTCAAGATAACTATTTTATATATGTGTTTAAATGTTTTAGCAATGAATAAAAATTAATTAAAATTAAAAAAATTGCTATTATTATTATTATTATTATTATTATTATTATTATTATTATTATTATTATTATTATTATTACCAGAGACTTCCAGGAGATCAGAGACTCATCCATTAAGGCCAAATATCATCATCTTCTGCTGTTATATATATTTTTTGAATTCTTTCAAACTAATTGTACTCACCACCTCCAAAGGCAGGTCATTCCGATTGCGCGCCGCTCTATGAGAGAAAAATCTAGCTCTCACAGCCTTCTTGATTGCATTGTTCTTAACTTCCATAGACACCTTTCATCCTCTTCCCACTCTCCATAAGAAAAATTCTGTGTACTGCTACCCTGTACGACCGTTTCAGAAGTTTGAAAATGTCCATGATATCATCCCTCTTTCTTCTGTTTGCTAGTATCTACACTTCACAAATTCTCGATGTCTACGTAATGTGTATCCCATGATACTATTTTCAACACTCTCCTTAGTACTCTCTCTCTCAAGTATATCAGAATCACTGCTGAACCCAGGGTACACCACACCTGCGAACAATAGCTCAAGTGTGGTCTTGTAAAGAGGAAAAATAACCTTCTTATCCTTTACAGGTCAAGGCCTTTACAACCTCACATATTCTACAACTAATCTACTAAACCTTCAAGATCCCAGGTTCTTTAAGCATAATCCCACCAATGTAATTTGACATTGGATATCTAATTATACCTGACGGCATAGCTTTCCATTTACTAAGATTGAACTGATGACAATTCTCGTGTGTCCACATTTAATTCTATCCTGTTCAAATCATTCTGAAATCCTGCATTCCTGATCATCCTTCTTATTTTCCATCATTAGCAAATAAATGTGCGTCTACTGTAAAATTCATGTCGTTAATATGTCGTATATGTCGTTAAAGTAAACCTTGAATAATAATCTTTCCATCGATAACATTGACCTCCAGGTCTAGTTCTATTGTTGCTGAACGTCATCAGAATTGGTCAGGGATGATTTCTTGATTTGAATTTCCTGAGTTCCCTTTTGTTATTCTGTAGATTGAGTCGATATTATCAGATTCTATTTTCCAATTATCTATTCGAGTATTTCCAATTTTAGTTTCTCTGTTTCTAATTTTAAAATATTCACTTCATACGAAGTTAATTTTTTTTTAAAAAAACCAGTTTGGATATTGCTATATTCTTATAATGCCTTTTGACGTCATTAACAGCCTCAAGAAATATCCCCAACACTATTATCGCTCTATCAGTATAATCACTAATATTTTTTGTAATCTCATTAATGAGATTCTTAAAAGTTCCTGAGTGAATATCCTCTTTACCTAGTTTTGATAAAGATGCTAGAAAAAGGAGAAAGATGAGTTTTCTATGTAAAGAACTTAGATAATGTACTATTTCCAGGATGTTATGTTCATCCTTTGGGTTGTTATTATGTGTGCCAGTTTTATGGATTAATTTCGCTTGCTTCTCCATACGTTACATCGCTACTGTAATATGATTTCCGTCTATGAAGCGTCAGTTGTTCAGGCTGATTTAGCATTTCTCAATATCACTAGCTAAGTTAAAGAGAAAAGTTTCTGACAGTTCGTGATTAAAATTCAAAGATAACGAAACAGAATTGTTATCCAAAGTTTCATTCTGATGTCTGTGTGCCTTTCAGAGCTAAAGAGAGTGTTCCTAATATATTTCGTTGTAGTCATAACCCTAGTAAGGAAAGAAATTGGGACAAAATTCACCCCCCCTACTGCAAATTGACACGTGATAGAATAGTGGAAACTTGATATTGAGATCAAGGTAAACAGAAGGATTCTTCGAAAATGCTAACCAACATTTTGCATAGTTTCTCATTATGATCAGTAGTTCTAAGAGGCACTTAACTGCCCACGACCTTTCACAATACCTTTGAATTTCGTAACCATAATTCTATGGTAAGAAGATTAGCTTAAAGCCTAGAAGTATTCTTTGTATGCAATTTGCTTATGTTTTAACGGCAATTTGCTTGTCTGCGAGATGAAAAACCTAAGTTTTCGGGGAGGAAAAAATCTGCCTTATCTGCAAATCACCTTCAGTTGTAAATCCCTGATAAAGTTTCAAAGACGATATACGAACCGAGGTCTTTCCCATCAGAAGGCTTCATCTATACCGACTGATGTATATAGACTCTTCCACATGGTTTATAGACAGAATATATAAGGAGCAATGTCCAATTTCGAAAGGCAAACATATGAAAAATTCTTTGTTATCACTAACGTTTCTCTCACTAGCATTAAAAAATGACAGGTAACTCTGCATTTATATTTTTTCCTTTAGCTAAAAACTATGCTGAGATTTTTAGAAATATTGATTTCTATTAGTGTAGAAAAGGCAAACAGAAGTTTGCCTTTTCTTAGAAGAGCATATAACCAAGCATATTGTAAAAGTCTCACTGCAAGCAATTACTTTCCATTACTGTACGTAGGTTTCTTCTTCATATTCTATAAAAGATAACAAATCAAGATTTGTTATCTTTAATAGAATCTTTAATATTATCTTTAAAATAAAAACTTGTTTTTATTTTAAAGATAATAAAAAAACATGTTTTTTTTTAAGTTGGAATATTCCTTAATCTCTTTTTATTAGGAAAGAACTTGAACGGTCTTGAAGTATTTGAAGTACAGTGTAGCCATAATTAAAAGGCGGAGTTATGAGCCTTAGTGCGGAAAATGAAATATTGAAAGAAATTCAACCAAATTTAGTGCTAGTACACTCTGCAACACGGGGTTTTGCATAATTTCACTGTTTCTGCTGAGGTATTGGTGATTATAAGGAAGACCGTAAGGGATACGTGTCATTCTGATAAGACTGGAGTGCAAGGGATCTCACCTTACCAGAACGTGCCGTTGCTAGTCAAGCTTTACTATCAACAACACGGTAATGTTAATGCCACATTGGAATTGGCGTTACCATGTTGTTGAATTCAAACTCCGTAATTCTCGCATTTCGGAGTTTGAAGGATAGGAGAAAAGGTCCATTGAAAAACATAAATCTTAGAAAAATGGTTTTACAATTTAAAAATAGTGGTTCTTGAGCAGTGAGACCAGTCCGATGGCGCAAACAGTTTATTATCCAACAAGTTCAAGAAGTTGCAACCGCCGTCATCGATCACGGAATAAATAACCAACCAGGGTCCAGCAATGCTCAGGCAATATCAAGTTAACTGATATTGTGCGGAAAATTCTGCGTAAAATGCTGAGGTTACAAGATCTCCCGTAGGCAAGCTTTATTTCATGGTGATGCGGAAACTCGACTGCTGTTTGCCCTGACGTTCTTAGGTAGAATGGATGTGGATGATGCATAGCCGTGGAAGATCTTGTGGAGTAACGAGGCACATTTTTATCTAAACGGTAGTGTTAACACACGCAATTGCCTCATTTCTTCCATCAGACACTTTACGCTCACCGGATATCCCAGTGTGGTGTGGTTTCACTGCATCGTTAATTATCGGTCCGTGTTTTTTCGAACTTCGCCCGACAGGACAAGTGACTTGTACCGTGTCTGCTGTTGAGTATCGAGAGATGCTGCGCAACTTTGTAACTGCAGAAGCGAATATGCCTTGACTCTACCTTTTCATGCAGGATGGATCACCATCTCACATTGGATTGCCGGTACAGCAAATGTGACGAAAACACCTCGCAGAATACATAGAGTGATTAGTGGTGCATTTCCCACACCATGGTCACCTCGTTCGCATGATCTCAACTCCTGTGACTTTTGGTTGTGGGAGGCATCTGAAACGGGTACTGTATGAAGAACGTGTTCCTGATTTCTCAACCTTGAAAGACAGAATAACGCATCATGTGAGGCAAATCAATGAAGATCTGTTGCGTTCTGCTGTAGAATGTCATTCACAGAATACAGTTCTTTGAACATTTGAAAGGAAGACATATTGAACCATATCTCTTCTAGCCATCACTGCTTAATCCCATACCACGAGCTTATACGCCAAATATCCCCGCGTAAATCAAAACCCATATTCAGATTGTAATTACACCACGTTTGATTGAATTTCGTCCAACACATGTTTTGTTTCAGGACTCATTATTAAAGAGAAAATGACTCTGACATTTTCTCTTTAATAATGGTGACCCTCTATTTGATTTATTAATATAATGAATATAAGTAGTATATTATGTGGCTATAAGCATAATATATTTATGTTATCCAAATATAAATAAACAACCTGTCTATTATGATAAGCATGTTTTTTTCGACCAAAAAACTAATGTAATAAAAAGTAACTAACAATGGGTTTGTGGATCGTAATGATTTAATAAACTACTAGTTTCGACCCTTAAGCTAGTGGCTTCATCTGGGTTGAGATGAACGTACAAATATATAACAAGCGTTAAGTGGCGAAACTAGTAGGTTTGTTAAATCATTACGATCCACAAACCCAATCTTAGTTAATTTTTATTGCATTAAACTCTATTATGTTGCTTACTAATACAAAATTCATCTTTTATCTCGAAATATATTAATTAGCTACCACAACGTAATATTTGATTGTGTCTCTATTTTATCACTTTTTCACTCTACATGCGCAAGCAAAATTGAGATTCCATGTTGAGATTCCATTTTTCTTATTTATAATTTAATATCTTATTCAGATATCTATAACAGTTATTATTACGCAATATTTACTTAATAATCCAACTGTTACATTAATTAATTAATTAATTTACATTATATTAACAACTGTCTTGAGCTAACTTTACAAGGAACCTTACAGTCATTTGGAGTTAATTCAATATCAGCGCCAGAAAATACTTCGTTCCTACCAATGAAAATATATAATCTTTAACTCCATAAAAACAGTTACTAAACACCCATATGATATGTCAACATATTTGAAATAAATAATCCGAGCAGAATGAGGTTGACAACTAAATTGCTCAGCTTGCATAATTCACAAGATTCTGCAAAATGAAATCGAAATCATAAGCAAAATTTTAAATATGTAACGCCAGTGTTCTTATGGAAAGACTATTATTCTATTCATCATCTCAACTCCGGTAAGATATAGACAACGTGAATTTGATGTTATGCTAGTTGGTAAAATAAAGAAATAATAAAAATAAAAAATAATAAAAGAAATGGTAAGAGTCTCTCTTTTAGTAGGTTTTGGATTCCACATAACTTTGCAGCATCTAAAACCTACAGAGAATTTATAATTATCATTATTACATAATTAAAAAGAAAATAAAAATAATTAATTTATCATTCGTATGAGGATAATGCTTGACATAAATACTTAGAAGATTATTATCATTACTTTTTATGGTTTATGTAACGACTCACGAATATTATCTCTTTGTAGGTGAAAATTTAAAGCAGAATTTTTTTTATTTATATTTTTAATAATCTGTCAATTCTACTCTAGAGAACAAACGTGAAAATTTTCCACTTCAACGCATCTAAAGAGTAGTTCTCTAACGAGAAAGCCTTAATAAGGATTAAATCAATTCCAGTTCACCAAATTTGTCTTTTACTAATAGTTAAGAAAGTGATAAGCAATTTCGGAATATTCTCTTGTAGTAATATAAAATCGACATGAATAATAAATTAGAAATCGCAAGTACAATGCAAGACACCTTAGAGATATTAATGTATGTTACTTAATAAACAAAATGTAACAATATAGAGAGAGAATATGTGCGAGATATTTTTTTTCCTGGACGAGATGAAATTTCAGCGTCCAAGAGTAACTCCACTGCATGCGTTATTCGAGTGAGTCACTGGTGCAGGGGAAATTTATTCGTTCTTGAGATGTTTTTCGCGGACCCGAAACATGATATGTTTGCATGCTTGTGAACGCTCGTAAAAATCAGCTTACTAAAATCCTTGCTGATCCCAAAAATGCTTGCATTCAGAGTTATGACAAAGTTCAACGTAGAAACTTTCTATCTGAAAGTGTATTTAAGGCAGTTTTCATTATTATTATACTGTGAGTAACCGTAGTTTATCGCTATGAAGAAAACACCGACAAACATGTATTTTAGAACATTTTATTTCTCAGTTGCTAAATTAATGTTATCTGCTACAAATTTTTGTAAATATATTTCAGTTATTCTATTCCATCTTTCATTATTTATCCTCACAATTGTTGTTTATCTTCACCTTCATTTCTTCTTCCTTAGCTTAAGATTCTGTTTCCTCTGCTTTGCCTCCTTTGCCTTTCCCTTTGCCTCCTTTGCCTTTCCCTTTGCCTCCTTTGCCTTTCCCTTTGCCTTTACCATTTTTGTGAGCTTCCTCTGTTTCGTCTTCTCGTTTAACGCGAGCGACGGATACCACTCCAGATTCATCTTGCCCCATTATGGCACTCATGAGATCCAAGGAGTCTTCATCATTGGCTGCATGTATATAAAAGTGAAGTTAAAAATGAATGCAAGTATAAGATTTAATTAATTTAAGAAATTTATATATATATATATATTGATATCATAGGAAGTGTTGACTTTATCTCATTATTTACTAACGTCCCTACTGAGGAGGTAATAACATTACAAAAGGAAAATTTGTCTAAAAAGATATTTGCTTTATTAAAGCATTGTATTCAATCTGGCTACTTCAGATATAGGGACTCTATTTGCAAACAGAACCAAGGCCTAGCAATGGGCAACCCTTTTTCAACGGTTCTAGCAAACATTTTCATAGAAGATTTTGAAACGAAAGCCATATCATCCTTCTAACTTAAGCCGAAACATTGAAGGCATTATGTTGATGACATTTTTATTATATGGAGTCACGGGCACACATCTCTCACAGATATTCTTCATCATCTTAACAACCAGCATTCTAATATAAAATTCACTGCCGAACTAGAACGAAATAAATGCCTTGCATTCCTGGATGTAATTCTTACACGATGCTCTGATAGATTTAAAATCTCTATATACAGAAAACCCACTCATACTAATAGATAACTGCACTGTCAATCTCATTACTTTCCACCACAAAATCTCGGAACTATTTCTACCATAGGACAGAGAGCACGCTCTCTTTTAAATGAACCAGATGAGCTCCAAAAAGAAATTAATCACCTTTCTCTTATCTTTAAACAAAATGGATATTCTGAAAAAACCATTAAGAAATTTCTTCTGGATCCTCCTAGGCAGTGTACTGCGGAAACTAATAATTTTAAAGGTAGCATCTCCATCCCATACATTAGTTCAGTCTCCAATAAATTGGTTAAACTCCTTAAAAAATACAACACAGGACGATTTTCACTACACTTCCTAAAGTCCGTTCTCTTATAAGCCATCCGAAGCCTATTCATGACAACCTGAAATATCCAGGTATATACAAGTTATGGTGCGATTGTAATATTCATTATTTTGTACAGACTAACAAATCTGTTGAACTACGTATATGGGAGCATAAGAGAGACATCTCCTATAAAAGATCACATGCATCTGCGTTATCCAGTCATGTTCTTTTCTCAAACAATCCTCATGATGACGTACAGAGTCACTCAGTTTGCTGGGATAAACCCGAAAACATTTTTCGCTGCAGTGATGAGTTTGAAAGGAAAATCGTGGAGTCCAGGGAAATCCTCCTTAATCCTGAACATTTGAACAGCAATTTGAGTTACAACATCCCTGATAGCCATGCTGCAGTTGTCCAATACTGGCGTTCACGAGAACTTGCAAGCACGCACGCAAGAAACAATGGCGCGTTGGATAGAGCAACTTAAAAAATACAACGTTTTTCGTGTCAATTATGTATTGCATTTTTGCCTGTAATTCTCAGTTTATATATATATATATATATATATATATATGGGAATAAATTTTTAACTTGGGTATATTGTATATTAGGATAACCAAGCAATTTTATATGCTTGGTTATTTTAGCACCTAATCCCAAGTATGCAAACAATTAAGTTTGCGCCTGAAACAAAGTTCAAGTCTAAAGATGGTACAACACCAGGGCAACTCATTGTAAAGGTGGGTAAAGCTTTGATCACTATTCTTAGTATTTTCCCATAATGTAAAGCACATCTCACTAGAAGATGTATACTGCAATGCATTATGGGTGGGGTCACTACCCAGACCGGTTTCAACCTTTTTTGAGGTCTCCTCAGTGAGTAGCTAGACCCTAAATACCAAGGTTTTAGTAATACAAAGCCTTATCAACTTTACCTATATAAGTTGCAACAAGGTGTACTAAGTTTTAATAAAAATCTCTGGAGGAGATATTGATGGGAATAAATTCCTAATATACAATATACCCAAGTTAAAAATTTATTCCCATCAATATCTCCTCCAGAGATTTTTATTAAAACTTAGTACACCTTGTTGCAACTTATATAGGTAAAGTTGATAAGGCTTTGTATTACTAAAACCTTGGTATTTAGGGTCTAGCTACTCACTGAGGAGACCTCAAAAAAGGTTGAAACCGGTCTGGGTAGTGACCCCACCCATAATGCATTGCAGTATACATCTTCTAGTGAGATGTGCTTTACATTATGGGAAAATACTAAGAATAGTGATCAAAGCTTTACCCACCTTTACAATGAGTTGCCCTGGTGTTGTACCATCTTTAGACTTGAACTTTGTTTCAGGCGCAAACTTAATTGTTTGCATACTTGGGATTAGGTGCTAAAATAACCAAGCATATAAAATTGCTTGGTTATCCTAATATATATATATATATATATATATATATATATATATATATATATATATATATATATATATATATATATATATATATATATATATATATATGTTAAAGATACCAAGCAATTTTAAACCTGGTTTTACTCCATTTCCCAAGTAAGCAAACAGACTAAAAGTCAAGTTTGCGCCTGCAATTGATGCAAGTCTAACTGATCCCACAGGTAGTGCAAGACCAGGGCAACTCGTGGTAAAGGTGGAACAAGCTATATATATATATATATATATATATATATTTGGTGTATCTGTGACCATAGTGTTTATTATGTTCTAAAGGCGCAATGTTTCTTTTCCTTCACTGACCTAAAGACACATCGTCCAAAATAAGAATGAAATATTCAGAAAAGTATTATCCTCGAGATTTAAGATAATTAATACCAAGATACCAATACGAGTATTAGTTACGATTAGTACCACCAGATGACAGCAGTTGCCTGCAATATTCTCTTCACCTTTCTACGAGTTTAGACTAGCTACCTAAAGATTTCCTGTTGTGAAAAGTGTGGCACCTACTCCCTGTATTTGCAGTGTCACACTTATTCCAGCTGCAGCATTAAAAAAAAAAAAAAAAACAGTAAAGAATATACCAATAGTTGCCGGTGTGTAAGACGCACCCCCATTTCTGTACACATTTTTTTATGAAAAAAACTTTATCACTGAATGTTATAATGAATTTACAGTATTTTAAATATAAAGTAATAAGTAGGTCTACTTTCAACAATTACCTAATATAACTAGGTATTTCGTCAAAACCCAGAAATTCATCTCCAGAGCTAAATGAAGAGAAACTTGACACCTCTTCTAAATCAGAATCTGAGTCCAGTGCATTACTAATGCCACACATCTTAAACGATTTAACTACTGTCTCAGTTTTCACAGCATCCCATGAAGCTTTACCCCATTCAAAAACTTGCGAAATGTTAGGCCTCTTCCTTCTTCCTGATGGCGTAACCTCAAAATCTGAAGACTGCACCCAGCTGTTCCACTTCTCCTTCAAAAATCCCTTAAATGATTTATTAATACTGACAACAAAAGGGTGAAGCTGACTAATTACACCTCCTGGAATTACAGCGAATTGAGTTTTCAATTCCTTGAGTTTATTTTTAACATCTTCTGTTCTGTGAGAGCGAAACCGATCCCATACTAGCAGGGCAGCCTTTTTCAACAGTCATCCAGGGCGCCTAGACCAAATTAGACCAAATGTTATCTATCCATAACTTCATTCCTCCTCCATCCATCCATCCTTTTGCATGAACATGTACAAACACTCGTTTAAGCAGTTTTTCTTTGAGTAGCGTCTTCCTTTTAAAAATCAATAGTGGCGGCAATTTTGTCCCATCAGTAGAGCGGGATAAAACAACCGTGTAGTTAGTTTTTTTCGTGCCCCGAAGTTTTAACAGTAATACCTTTTGTGCCCTTGGAATGCACAGTTTTGTTTGAGGGCACATGAAAAGTCAGCGGAACCTCGTCCATGTTTCCTATTTGTGCAAGTTCAAAATGTTTTGTTTTCCTTGCGTTAATGACGAATCGATGAAATTCAATAATTTTTTCTTCATATTCAGCTAGCATCTTTTGTGATATTTTTGTTTTAGTCATCATACATAGCTGGTTTCTCTTCATGAATCTTGAACACATGATGCTGATCCAGTAAAGTTTGCAATCCCTCTGTTAGTGGCTATCGCTTACACTTAATGAATAATCGTTTTTGTAGACACTGAAAGTCCCGCTTTTCTGTGGTCTAAAATCCAAGTATTCAGTTCTGCCTCAAGGTCTTGTCATTTTGCAGCTTCACTTCGTAGGTCATGTTTGCTGTGAGTTGCTTTTTTTCGATCCTCTTCCTGATTCCTCCAAGTTCTTATCATTTTCTCAGTTGGAGGTCGCTCGAAATGCCTCTCTGCAGCCCTCTTTCCATGTTCTTTAGCATACGCAATCACACGTAGCTTGCATGCAATATTGTAGCAATGCGGACGTTTTTCAACCATAATTTGCCAAGAAATTTAAAGAAAATTTAACTGCAGAAATATATCATCGTTCACAACTGTGACAACATACGCATCCGCTGAACTTTACGTAAGTGGAATGCGCTCACACACCTCAAGGAAGCAAGAAAGAAATCGCTTAACTGTGAACAGAGAAAATTTCCAGAAATGAAAGTAATAAAAAATGAGTATCGGCGTATAAGCGCACCCTGTTTTTTAGAACAATTTTCAAAGAACAAAAGTGCGTCTTATACGCCGGCAAATACGGTATTTATTTTAATTTGAGAATAACTCAATTTATTTTGGACATAAACAAGAAAACCTTTTCCTATACTAAAAGTTATACTCAGCGATGATAAAATTTTTGAATATATGAGTATATTTATATGTATATGTAAAAAAATCCATTTTAAAAAAGCTGAGATTTGAAACAAAGAGGTCAATCTTTTTTGAGGCATCAGTTCAAAAATACTTTCTAAGCCAGAAAACAGGAAAGACTTAGGGATCAAAATACACGTACTTTTTAATGGTTCGTGTATTTTACTAAAAGGAAGGTTTGTTTTTTCTTTATATGTGTAGCTTATTAAACTTTTCTTAAGTTTTAATTACAGTATGCTTAATACGTTAGCCTATATATATGCCGTTACACCCCGAGTTGCGTAAGTAATGCGTACCGTAAATCTTTACGTAAGTCGAATTTGTAAATTACCGTATTTTCAGGTGTATAATACGCTCCTATATATAAGACGCACCTAAGAAATTTAATACAATTTTCTGAATAAAACCTTCTTCAATGTTACGCTCACAGGCTACTTTGATTGCATGTGTACGAATCATTTTTGTTGAAATGGCAATACCATTTTGCCGATTTTCTTGCACTCATTTCAAAACTTCGGTCTCTAGTTCTGGCCACTTCACAAATTTTCCACGTTCCACGCGCTTTTCTTTATGCAATTTGTACAAAATCTCCTTCTGACTACGCCTAGTTCTAATAATTTTTTCTGTAGGCAGAGGAACAAAATGTCTTTCAGCTTCCCTATTCCCGTGTTCTTCCGCATATTTTACAACCTGCAATTTGTAACTTGAAGTATATGAATGTCGCCTGTTTTTTTCCATTTGATTTGATTGATTGCACTTTGATTGATAAATGGTGAAATTTGATTGCACCATTAACCGCCTGCAAAGATCTTGTAACATAAAACGGAGTGCATATGACTTTGAAAAGAGGAAACAATCTTTACCTTCATTATATAAGACGCACCCTATTTTAAGATGAATTTTTAAGGTAAAAATGTGCGTCTTATAACCGGAAAATACGGTACATACATACAATAAAATGTCCAATGGCTACTCACACGCTGTCTTACATTATTTTTATCACCCATTAATCAGATCATCAATCACCCATTTTTAATATTTTTCATTTTTCATATAATTAAAAAAATTCAATTATAAAAAAATATCAGTTGTATTTGAATAATATACATATTGTAAATATAAAAGTATGAAAGTACATAATATAAAAGAATATAAAAATAAACTGAAATATTCACTTTTCAAATAAAAGATATCTTGTGATGGCTAAGTTGGCTGTTCTGCAGGAAGGTTTACCCATCTCTGATGGGTAAAACTTCCTTGGTAGTAATTGTGCCCTCCATCGGTACCGCACCTTTTGTGCTTTCAACAACGCGAAATTCATCCTTCACTATTGTATTCACTGTCGAAATAAGTCGATTTTTTCCCCATTGCTATTGTTGATAGAATTTCCCGCCGTCATACACATTTCGAATTATTTTCAACTTTTCTTCTGAAGTAATTGTAGACCTTTCTTTTTCAGATTTATTACCAGCGCATTCTGTTTTGTTTGCATTCCGGGTAAAAAAAAAACAATGAAACTAGCAGTGATAACAAATGACTGAGCTAATCGCACTAGGCATCTACTACTGTACTGCAATAAGGCTGTCAAAGACGCACCTGTGCAAAGCCACAAACGTGTTCGCACCCGCTAGTAGATCTATTACTTAACTGCGAATTTACGTTAGTCGCGTGTGACGTAACTCGAGGTGTAACTATATATATATATATATATATATATATATATATATATCATTTGTCTTCAAAACTCTGTGTAACACTGAACTTGAACTTTACTAGAATTTTTCTTTTACTTTTTGTTTACTTTAATGAGCTAGAAATGCCAGTTCAGTGTTAGAAGATGTTTTTGTCTAGTTTGGAAACTAATGTTTTAACAACATAACTGACATTTTTGTTGCGTTCGTACTCCGTATTCTCAATTTTATTGATCGTTTGAGAAATGACTTGAAAGGGCATTTTCATTACCACTGACTCTACTGCCAAGAATTGTGGAATCACAATAATTCTTGATTTCGATAAGAAACATTTCTACTTACAATTCAATAAATACTAGAACTTAAGGACACGCCTTTTTTTTTCACAATAACAGAGAGTTTATGAAAGTCTTCTGATAACAGTTGATTTTCGTCGTCTGGCCTGAGACCATCGCCCTGATTATTAAGGGTGAAAAAGTTCATGTTTGTTCCCCAGTGAAGGGGAAACCGCACATCTCACAAGCCTATCTACAGTATACCAAACAACCATACATCTATAACATTCCACGAACAGGTTTTCACATTAATAAATACAAAGTCTGTTGTGATATCGATCATCAGCGCTAAAAGCGTGTCAATGAGTGTTCATAGTAAGTTATTCTGTCAATATGAATGATCGCCAACGACAAAGATAATTACTGAACAATTACAACAAAATAGTAGATAAATTACCTGCAGTTGCCAAAGCAGCTACTAGTACTACGACAAGCAGAGCGGATATCACCAAGGTCTTCATGGTTAAGAAAGTGGATTTAGATGTAGGTCGCTATGTTAAGCGAAGTCGTATTTATACTCAAGGAATATCCTGTAAAAGAGTACTCTTAATTAGGCATTGAACATGTCGTGCAGTCCACTTTTGTTGTTCAACACATGCGCGCGTCATGACTTGCGTGTTGTTGCCATCCGGTTTATTCTGGGTGGCTTACAGATGCTGTGCGGAAACAAGCAGTTCCCAGTCCCAATCCTTTACATTCCTTCGTTGAGCAAGGTATCCATCTACGCTGGTCCTTTTTGTTAGCAGCCATATGTTCAAATAAATTAGCACACGAATGGTTAAAAGAATGATAAATAGGCTTAAATTCCTCAGTTTAATTTTTTTTGTAACTTTTTTAAATTACATAATGTTGCAATATGTTAAGCGAATATTTTAAGTTTTCTTCAAGGATTGTTATAACTAATGAAAAATAAATAAATAAACAACCTTGTTCGTTTTAACTACATTGCAGTGGATGATATGTCGAAACAATTCATTTTGATGCTCTCTTTCTTGATTCATACAAATTAAGGTGGCTTTTGATTGTTTTAATTCCAATAAGTCAAGATCAGATACAATGAAAGTTAACTCATCTAACCGACTAAAACTAATATATATAGATTATTTTAATAAAAAAATAATAACAGACAAACCGGCCATAAGAAGAAGCGCAATTAGCAGACATAATACATTAGATTCATAGTCTGAGTTATTTGGGCAGAAAATCCAACCCTCTCTCAAGATAAAGTTCGATCCACTTGCTTATTTCGCAAGTTTATCTCCAACGCAAAAAGTGTATAAGGGACGTCAATTTTATGACCTCCTTGAGCTACAACAAATCACCCATTTATTTTTGACGATGTCATATTTAGAAGTTAACGATGTTCTTACCAGTCCTGGAATAATTACGTGACATTCGTCAGAAAACAGTATACATTATTATTGTATATGTTAGATTATATGCTGTATACCTTGCTATATTTTGCACAACATAGCGAGACCTCATCAAATGATCATTTTCGTATTCCATAACTGATGAATATGCGATAAGAATATTACCATAGATAGCATGATTGTTCTAATTGTACACAGCTTAACCAGAAAAAAAGTAATTGCTCTTTTACGTACACAAATATATTTGTATTATATATGCATAAACCAAACAAAAAAGTCAAGATGGTTGTATATACGTATAAAAATTAATTAATTAGTTAGTTTACTATCTTTGTTGTAGTTTTTACATTAAAATTATTGCAGAATTCCACATTATCATTTAAGCAGGTATTTTTTTGGTTTAGAATGATTTATTTGATTGAATTGTATATTACAACATATATGATACTGCATTGCTTTCTAAATTTTTTTTTTATTCCTTCCCTCCTCTTTTACGTTGAGGTCTCGAGGATTTTTCTACATTTAACCATTACCTTATCGAGGATAAGGTGGTTAGCCCTATGTCTTCGGATGTGTCCTATGTCTGTAGACGCGTGTGTTCACGGGCCGTTTTGTTTGTTGTGGGAGATTAAAAACCCGAGTTCCTTGGTGAAAAATCCACTACCTCCGTATCAGACAGGCAAACTCACCTTTAATCAAAAGAGACCAGATAAAGGTTCCTCACGTCCCTGAAGGGAATCGAACCTAGGTCTTCGTCTATACTGACTGAGCTATGGCAGCTCTCTAAACATATGATATTTAATTATTTTTATTATTCAGAAACCCGCCTTCTCTTCGTCTTTGAATCATAAATTGGTTTATAAATTGTTTTTTAGATATATGTTTCATCTATTTTTCTTTTCTTTTATTTTCTGTGTGTATATTCACTATTGCCAGTAATAAAATGTTAGATATATTATATTTTAATATAATATCATGTTTTTTACATATATTATATTTTTTCTTTGTAATATATTATTGTCTAGATTAGTGGTAAGATTATTATAGAATGTGAGCAATTTGCTAAAACATTACTTTTTTAGTAAACTTATGCTGCTCATTACGAAGTGCAGTTTCTCTGTCAATCCATTTCTGAATGAGAGCCCTGACCAATTTTTCCAAAATCTTCACCACTGCTCCTGAGATTCTGATTGGTGCATAGTTGGATACATTGGTCTTTGCACCAAACTTGTGCAACGGAATTACCATACATTCTTTCCACTGCCGTGGAATCTTCCCTTTTCCGAGACTCAAATAATATAGTATGGTTAAAGGAGTAGCCAGTTTAGCTGAACACTGCATAAGTCTCTATTGTTGAATTAATTATTATTGAATTATTTATTAATTATTAATAAATATCATTAATAATTATTAACTATTAAATTATATATTAAATAGGTATTGAATTATTTATTAATTATTGAATTAATTATTATTCAAATTGTGAAACAGCTGTAATAACTCCACCTCCTACACCTGAGTTTTTGAGCGAAGAGGTAGCAATTAGCTGAATGTTGCATACACCAGGGTGATAGCTTTTAGCAAAATGAGCACTCGTTAGTTGAACAATCTCTTCTTCACCTTTCATACTCATACCATCTGCATTCAGTACAATTATTCTTTCATATTCATTCTTTCTTTTACTTGCAGCATGTCGATAGAATTCTCGTGGGTTGTCTTTAGCTTGCAGAGCCAGTTTCTTTACCTACTCAGACTTAGCTTTCCGTACAACAGTTGTGACTCTTCTGGCTTATGCTTATAATTTTGATAAGGGTCATCAACCTTATGCACATGACATTCCTTCTCCATCATCCTTTTCTTACGAATCTCTTGCTTGATAAGATTACGCATCCTTTTCACTCCTACCCTATTTTTTTCTTGGAACTCTACGGACATATTCTGATATTGCATCATTTAACTATTTTAAACGCTCTCTCGGCATTTTTCCCATCCAGCAACCAATACCATTGCGCTGAACTCAGTTTATTCTTTAGTATACACCATATGTCTTGTTTCTTTAACAAATGCTTTCATAATCCTCTAACAAAGGATGAGTTTCTAAATTAAATTCTCTCCTCTCCTCTATAAGTAATTTTAAACAAAACAAAACAAAACAAAAATGCGTCCATTGTGGAGCGTCATTATCTGAAACCATTTCGACAATCTAATAATATTTTTTCATTGTATATATATATATATTTGTTTAATTTTTCATCAATTATTTACACCATATTTTGTAGCATATTTCCTCTGTAATTAACAGGTTTTAGGTTTTCTTTTATCCTATTTTTTTAAATATAGGTATTACTATATTTGTATTCCATTTTATTGGTATTTGTCCAATTATGTATACTTTATGTTAAAATTTTAATTATCGCTGCTGGAGTTTTTAACCAGCTAATATATTTCCGAGTATATCAATCTTGTCCTGCTAGTTCACCATTTTTTTTTACTTTGGTTCTTCTTTAAATCCTTCCTTGTTATAACATTATTTAAATCCTTTGGCGAAACTTTTGTGTAAATTTTTATGTTGGTATTATCCGTCCACAAGAGATGCAAAGTAATCTAAGAATTGAGTCACCATGGTCTCAGTCAGTATAGACGAAGCCCGTTGATCGGAAAGACCTGAGTTCGATTCCTGTCCGTGACATAAGAAACCTTTATCCCGTCTCTTTCGGCGAGAGGTGAGTTAGCCGGTTTCATACGAAGGTAGGGGGTTTTTAATCAGGAAATTCGGGTTTTTCGTCCCCCAGAACAGGAAAACCGGCCCCGTCAACATACTCGGATTACAATCAGGAATACTTAAGACCCAGTCATAGGACTGATTCATCAGCTATGCCAGTACTGAGCCCGGATAAAATTAGGGGGGGATTGAGATGGTGCCCTAATCCCCTTAAAGGGCCATCAAGGCCGTTGTATCATCATAAGCTAATAAATAATCTAAGAATTATTTGAAATTTACTTCATAACTTATATATTTCATTTATGTTATATATGAATTCATATGCTTTAGTATTTTATGAGTCTTATTTTGTACATAAATATAATTTCTAGGTATTGTTCTTTTTTGGCTTGTTTTTAATATTCAATTTCTTCTTATTTATTTTTGCCAGTTAGACCACCTTTTTATTTCATTGCTCCCTATATGTATTTTTTTTTATATTTATGGTATTTTTGTGTCTTTAGACTTTTCATATGTTGCCGATATAATTTCTTCCATATTATCTCATTCGTTTTGATGTCTTCAAATTCCTTCTTTTTTCTAAATAGTTATTAATTCTCGGTTGGTGTAAATTTCTTATACTTAAATCATATAAGTAAACTTGTTTTGTATATAGATTTTTAAATAAATATTTAAATATTTTTAAAAAATATTTAATCAAATTCACATATATTTCAATCAAATCAAATCAAATATATTTAATCAAATTCCCATGGTTGAGACTAATACTATTTAAAGTATTAATATAATTAATTATAATAATACACTCATATTAATTTTATAATGAATTATATTAATGATTATTAAAAGAAAAATTCAAAGAAAAGTGTGACAAATGACGTTTTTTTTTGCATATTTTATTAAGTTATAAAAGAATTAATAACAAGGTATAAACAGGACTCTGTAGTAAGGTTTGAAGCCGAATTATACTTGTTGTGACAAAACATGGCTGGAAAATCAACAAATAACAATTTTTGTTTGTTGATTTTCCATGATGAAAAAATTAATGTAATTCCATTAATTTTTTGCATTGAAATAGTGAATACTTAATCATCTTTATTAATGCAATAAATAACAATAACAGGCTGAGCATAGAATAAATAAAATTAAATTTGCGTTCAGCTGTAAGCCCAAGGACAACGACAAAACTTGAAAGGTTCAGATTTTCTGTCGTGCATTTGTGATGGAGAAAGGACGGAATTTAGTTGCTGCCTTTCAGTTGATTCAGTTGTTCTCACTCCATTTTCTCATTCGCATACGAGCAATCTTGGAGGGCTTCCAGTTTATTTTTGTGAAAGTAATCTTCCACGTGTACAATCTTGACTATTGTTGAGAAACATGAATTCGGATTATCACATGTCATCACCTGATACTGTCACTAGTCAAAACTTTTTTTAGATTTATAAATCACTACTTTTGTAGTTACGAGATATTATACGAGATATACTCGTAGAAATATGAACAATTGTTTTTAGAGAAAATTTCTGATTGACCATAAATCGTAATATTACTGACACAGTGATGATTTCAATTTCAAACATAATTATTTCTTAACTTTTCCGTTAGGAAACAATTACGTTTGAACTTTATAGTTAATAAATAATTACATTTTAACATTGGAAGATGTCTGTATATGCTGTTAGTAATATCAGGAATGCTGGTTTATGAATGTTCGAATGACGTTTCTGACATCACTGACCAAAGTTCTTACACCAAGCTTCCCTTGTCAATCATATTTTCACCATTTGCCATGCAAATAGAATGAATAATTGTTCTAAAAGTATTAAAAACTCGAATGAAGCATCATATTGTAACCTCACTGCGGAATTAAATTTTAAGAATAGTATTTATATTTCAAGCAAGTATATTTGTATGAATATACTTACTTGAAATATACAGCACGGCACACGAAGTACCACAAAAATGAAGTTAAAGAAAATCAAATGGCATTTTAAGGACAAATTTTACTTTGTTTCTGATAGAAATAATAAATAAACAGTTTTAAAAAAAATCAAATGAGCGGCTTAAATATTTATGCATTAGTTCATTATGTGAACTAAATGTACAAATGGATTGAACATGAATGGTATTCACACACAGTTTCAAATAAAACAAAACGAGATAGGTAGTTTATTAAGTGACTGATCTTTCACAGGATTCAAAACAGCATCATGGTGTGGAAATAGGAAACATTTGTCTCAAAATAGAAGCCAGTCAAATAAGTAAATGCTATTGAAATTTAAAGGAAACAACTCAAGGATAGTTATGCGTGATATCTTTAGGATTACATATATATATATACCCACAGTATATTCCCAGTTATCGGTAGTCTGAAGTTAAATGTCAAATAATTCCTTCCTCAAATTTTGATAAATTAATGCAAATGTAATTCTTGCAACCAGACGAATGCCAAATTTATTCATCATGTTGATTCCAGAAAAGAGCTTTAGATTTGTAACAACAGCTACATTAGTATGTGATATGTATTTTTATTTTCGTTTAATGCTGTGTGAAGGAAGTTCCAACGAATAATCTAGTCATGATTGCTATAATGATGACAGTATATCTATCTATCCCAATGGCTTTAACAGGCCTTTAAGGCCCACAACTTTCCAAGCATGCTTGGATTTCGTAACCGAAATACGAGAATAGAATGATCTCTCCTATGCCTCAAGGTATTCTTGGCTGTATCCCTGTATATTCATGGGGCCGGTTTGCCTGCTTGCGGGATGAAAAACACCAGATAAACTGGCGGAAAAAACCCTACTGCCCGCGCCCAAGACCGGCTAACTTGGCTATGGCTGAGGAAGATCCTTCAGCTCCTCACGTCTCCGACGGGAATCGAACCTAGGACACTCCTTCCCCAGGCATATGGTTGCGAAGCGCAAAGCCACTAGGCTAACCGCGCGGACAGTATATCCCTTCTGAAAATAGAGAAATAACACAATCATCACCAGACTAAGGATGGAATATTTTAAAGCCATAAAAATTCGGCCAGACGGTAGCTCCTGCTACCGTCTGGCCGAACGAACATGAAAAAACTGTCCAGGAGTTGAACTAACATCTGTCCATATCGATTCTTGTCCAGCAATTGCTGCTGCTGTACAGAAAATTGAAAATAACCCTAAAGAAAAGCTCTACTCACCCAAAGTTCAACAGATTGCCAAAGCAGTTCTACAGATCGAATATCATATGTAGAAGCTCTTTAATGGACTCGACAACAACAACAACAACACAACAATATATCTGTTTCCTATTTTTTCAGCTGTATAATAGCAGTTGTTCCTGTCGATCGAAACAGACCAAGGTTGTATGCATGTGGCATTTCGAGCACTGTGAGTTAATTTCAGGGATAGTGTTTGACTTAGAAGAAGGGATAAAAATTGACAGTTTGTTGTATGGTAGATAGGTGGAAATAAGTTTTATTGTTGTTGAGAATTACTGTCGGAGCATCTACAGTTATTAAGTTAATGTTATTATCGCTGTGGATTGCACGTGGTGTTAATATGACCCGTTTGCTGTGATTAAAAATTCAATTTCTTAGGAGGAAATCCCTTTCACCAACGTATGGTATTGGATTACTCATATTCAATTGAAAATCACCCTGTAAATAGTTCTTCGCGTCCCAGGCTGGATTCTAACCCAGTTCTTTCCCTTCATGGTCATCACCGTTATTAAATAAAGGACGGTGACCTGTGGAGTTAAGATCATATTTATGTGATCCTTTGGCAAGCTGCACCTTGTGTATAAGGAATGGGAATAGTTATGAAACATGATATAAAGATAGGTATAGCTGTAAATGAACTCAAGAGAAAGAGAAAGAAAAATGATATAAGTTTTCTGTATAGTATTGTATGTTTGTGTGTGTGTTATCATTTTCCAAGGATGATAGGCATTAACTAACCGTTGGACATGGATGATTAAGTTGTTCAATGCTATTATCAGTATTATTCGAACAAATACCTTTTTTTGCTGGGTTACGTATTGATAATGTAGTCATTATTGATAATGTAGGCGTTAATCTTGATATTGATAACCTTGCAATGTGCGTGTTCTTATACATGGAAAATGGCAGTGAACTATTTCTAAGATACAGAACTAAAGTGTCTAGAGTAAGTTTCTAAGCTTGGCTGAAGGACTTAAAGCTAAGAGGTCAATGTACTGTGTATGTTAAATGAGTGCGTTATCCATTAGGTTTCCCTTGTTGGCGAACAAAAGTAGGAAAACAGTTTGGGGAAGAAAAAAAAGATTACTAACTTAATACGCTGTGCAGTTTACTCACTTTTCAGTTGAAAACACCTCCTAAATTTTTTTCACATCCTAAAGGGAATTTCGAACCCAGGTCTTTTTAACCACAAGAGAAATTCTCAAACAACACTTTTGATTTCCCACAAGTTGTCCCAAGATTACGTGCAATTGTCCATGCCGTGAGAATAGCAGCTATCAAAGATTTCTTGGCTATGTTTCCAAATACATATAAGTGAGGAACGAACACAGAAAGTTCATCGAAAAATGGAATATTAAATTAAGTAATCTACTAAACAGGTACATAACCGCCTCAATTGCAGTGAGCGAAAAAACTAATAGAATATAGCAATGGTTCTATTTAAAAAAGATTGCGTGTATACCAGATTCAAACTGACAGTACGCGAAAAAACAACAAACAGAAAAAGATAAGGAACCACCTGGAAGCCGCGTGATTAGTGTACCTAGGAAGGGAAGAGTCATTAGCTTCCTATTCCATTGTGAAGTGGTTATGAATTTTAGGCTGTCGGCTATTTAAATGCACTAGATCATCAACATAGCATAGCCAAACCAGTGGTTTGGCTATGCTATGTTGATGATGTGTTTACTATTTGGCCACATGGTCCAGATGCATTGGATACATTTTTAGTACATTTAAATAGCCAACACTCTAAAATCCACTTCACAGTGAAACAGGAAGCTGATAACTATTTGCCCTTCCTGGATACACTAATCATACGGATTCTAGATGGTTACTTATCTTTTTCTTCCAATGACAATGCTCTTACTGCTGCTGAACTCACTCATGTACGACACACCGTCTTAGTCAATGGCTGTAATCTTCATAGGATAGAAAAAATATATGAAATGCTCCCCTGAAATCCTTTCCACATTTTTAAAGGAATTTGTTTTAAATAAATTTCTTTGCAATCTTGATTGATGTGCATGGAATCGGCAGAAATGTCGTCTACGTATTTAGTTCATCGAAGAGTTTCTATTTCGACGGACAGAGAAGAATTGTTTCACCTTCTAAAATTTACAAAAGTAGTTAGAACTGGGAGGTACTCACTATAGGAGTTCATCCACTTTTAGTTCTAAAGTGCATTCTACTAGATGTAATATCCTTAGTTAACTACAGTTATGAATAGTTGAATGATGTCTTAAGAAATTCTCGAGATGTATTTTGCAGATGGTAAGCCGGAAGGAGATAAAAGGCTAAAAAAGAAAGTGATATAAAGATGTTATGATATCATAAGGATATCACCTTAAATCGTATCTGTTAATAAGAACTCAACAAATAATACTCGTTAGTAGGACATCAGGAAGCTGAACAAGAAAACATGCACAATAGAACAACAGAAAACTGAACTCAAGCAAACGTTCCTTAAAATAGATAACGTTCAAAAAATATGTAAAAAATATTTTAAAAAAATATTTTTTAAATATATATTTGGATCCGCTAAATCAACCTAAAATCACTAGGATTTCTGTTATGTATGTGGGAGGTGCTGCTGAACGTACAGCTATAGCTCTCAGCATGATTCGATTCAATATTACGAACTCCCCAGCTGTTTTTCCCTCTTAAAGACAGGCTTCCTCCTTTATCACTACCAGATATTTATTCAGATCCATGTTTTTGCAGACTATCTTAATAAGGTTTAACAAGCCATTCAGTTGAAAAGCTGACAATCAGTACTATATCCGCTGATAGAACTTCATGCTTACTGTTCAAATTAAGCCAACATGGAGACATTCGCCATAGGATAATTTGAGATGATACCAAATTGCTTTATAAAGTTAACTTTAAATATTAACGTTTGTTCAATGACTGATTCTAAGCCTTATAATACCATTCTAATCTTAATCGTAATGATCAAGTTTGGTTTCTTTTCCTGAAACTATAAAACTATAATTTCCTATTACGAAATTGCCTCAAAGTAGTTTTTTCTGTCATGTCCTAAGAATGATTGAACTTAGTACACGCGCAGTTACATTTAGAAAAATAATCATTGTCACAACACTTAGTTATGATTAAATTTATTTCTATTTCCATTTCTTAGTTTTATAAAGTGTGATATTTAAAACAAAATGCCTCCTAACCAATACTGTGAAGGGCAGAACATTATTAGACACTTTTTATGTAACGCTTAGTTAGAATTATTGAACTAGTACGGAGTCACATAAGAATGAAGAACGGTACTTTAGTCATAAAAATATTTAATAACACTACCAAGTTAACATTTAATGCTTTCTACAAGATTCATATTGTCTACTATAATAAGAAATATATTAATATATGAAATTTATCATGAATTAAAATGATATTAAAAAACTAATTTCTGTGTGACAAAGAATATTTCACTATGCATATTTTATTTTATAATATGTTTTCAACTAGGTTATCTTTAGTCAGGTTTCCGTCCATGTAACACCTTTTAACGGAATATATACAAATCACAATGTAATACCGTTCGTTTTGTTTCGTTGAAATCGTAAACAATTAAGTATTGTTTTATTTTTCTATGAAATCGTAAACAATTAAGTATTGTTTTATTTTTCTATGAAATCGCACAAAGGAACAAGAAATAGTATCATATAAAAAGTAATTTTTCATTCTGCTATGAGTCCAAGTACAATTACAAAACTTGAAGTGGTAAGATATTCAGGTGCTGGTTATGGTTAGGGAGGAGATTCCGTTGTCTTCGTTCAGTTGATTCAGCTGTTCGCACTCGATTTTAACATGCACAGCGGAGAATGTTGAATAAATTTTACGTGCAAGAAGTCTTCTGCTCCTACAACCAGGACTATTGTTCTCGAACACTGCTTCAGATTATCACATGTCATCACCTGATATCCTGTGTCACTTTCAACATTTTTTTTTAGATTGCGAAATGGTCCGTTTTGTAGTTGCCACATGTATAGAACTAAGAATAATTGTTCATAGAAACTATATCTGATAGAAAATGAAGTAAATTTCAATATTACGGAAATAATAACTGCTTCAGGATAACTTTAAATTACTCAAAAATCAGCTTATTAAATTTCTTATGAGTTTTGGAAATATGTGTGACCTATTTTCTATGGGCTGTGTTTTTATTTCTTTATATGAACACATTGTTTAATAGATAATATACCGTCTAAGAAAAAATAAAAAATTTTTATGACAAAGTTTATTATCTTCTTCACATATACAGATTATTTACAAATATACAGTTGAAGTGTTACTATTACATTTTCGTACACTACAAATATTCAGTACTTAATGTTAACTGAATATCTTATTTAAAGGTGTGTAAATAATAATACTAACAATGTATTTTACATTTTCACATGTATATTTACAATGATTCATTTAATGTGTTAAGAGAGAGATATTTTTCATATTAACGATATGAAATTATTGTTGTTTACATTTATTATTATTATAATATAACTTATTATATTTATTTAATATAGTTCATATAATAATAATAATAATAATAATAATAATAATAATAATAATAATAATAATAATAATAATAATAATAATAATAATTTTTAAACATTTTATCCTTTCTCAGATAAATTACATACATACATACATAAAAGAATAATTTTTTCATTAAAATTATGATTACATATATGTATATACATTTCATTACATTATATGATTACATATTTACATGTTTAGTTCCGTTTTTTTTTTTTTTTTTTTTTTTTGTAACAGCGGAATTTGTACAGATTTTTCTTTTTTCTTTTTTGTGTATAACCTATTAATATATTAATAACAGTTACTATATATTAATAATATTTGATAATTTATTGTTTCTGAGGTTGAATAATATTGCTTTTTTTTCACAGCATGAGTTATATGTATTTACAATTTTCATTTAATGAATTTAAGAGGTGGAACTACTGCACTTAAAAATAATATATGGATCTGTGGCCAAGGTGTTGCACGTGCGTTCATATCGTTGATGCTTTTTTCCATCTTTTATAAGTTTGTCAACAAATAGAGACTTGCATTTTTATATAGATAAATTCCTATAAATGAGAGCTATCTAATCATACCAATTGTGTAAGCGTAAATGTATTGATAAGTGATTTATGAGAGTTTACTTTTTCTGCTATATGAGTTACTATATAACTTCAACTTGGAAGTCATAATTCCGTCTTCTCAACCTGCAATAGCTGGACTCCTGACCTGTGGCTATCGCCGGCGAAAGATTACCTGCCATGGCAACCACCCATTCCTGTACTACCACTGACTATATCGAAAAACATTTATTAAGGCTTTCAGTTAAAAGTAGTTAGCCGATATATAAAATTCGAGTATTGGTGGTCAATTCGTACATCGCCTTATTTCTTTCTTCCCTTCAACATGAATGGACTCTTCTTGGAAACTTGCCAACAACAGCTCTCTATACTGTGGTCGGTCTATATCTAATGGAAATATCATATCATTCCCCAAAACACTGATCTCACACACGAATGCCACAACAGCCAGCAGTAAACTGATTGACGCAAAAACAACTACCGCTGTTACCAACGTCATTTCACGAGAAAATGGACTTGTTATTTTCGCCACCAAAGAAAACATAAGACTAGAAGAGTATCTGACGGCGATCGCCAAAATTTTACCCGCAAAGAACATCACTGATGCCTCTCGCATAGCTCGTACTGTGCAGGTGTATTTCAGCCACATCTCATGGGCACGAACGGTACTGCATAAAAGGCCATAATCACTTCGAAGCAGCCCCAATAGCTCTGGCCCCGACAAAAATAATGGCATCAAACGTTCCTTCTGAAATTCCCCATCAACTGATCAGATCCATATTATCAAGATATGGTTCTGTCACAGGAAAAATACGCACATTGTCAACAGCCACGAAAAAGCCCGAATTCGCCCATGTGAAAAGCTTCTGAAGACAAGCATTATTGCACTTTCCAAACAACGACGTACTGCACAACCTGCCAAAGTTAATCAACACGGACAGAAATGGAATCACCTACACATTTTATTTATCCTTCTCATCACAGTGTATCTTCTGTCATGAAGAGGGTCACATTAGAAAACACTGTCCCTATGTTTCCAACGAATCATCAACAAATATCCCAGTCTAGAATAGCATACCACTTGAACAGAACAACATCGTACATGAAGAAAATCAAAACATAGGGAAAAGTAAACCGAAAATCCTCTCATCATCTCGAATTTAAGAGCCAAGAAAATCCTGAACTGGACAAGACAAGGTTCACATCGCTCTGGAATGCCTGAAGAGTAATGAGATCCAAAGCTCTGATAACGAAGTCTCACATCACACAACACTTAACAAACATCATGAAAACACGGACACTCCTAATAGAGATGACCAGGAAGAATTAATTAAAAGCAATCCACGTACACAACAACCAGAATCACCAACCCAGCCTCCCACTAATTCAAAACCTCATCCAATAGAAGAAACCACTCAAAATGGCCTTTCATCACCTGCAGCCAGCCAAGGAGAAACAGAGTTCTCAGACGATGAGGAAACTGTACTTCCATATGGGGACTTAGAAGAGGAAGAAGCTGAGGGGGAACTTCCCCACACTGAGGGTCCCCTAAACATGAAGCAGCTGTCATCTTTCATACAGAAAGTGTGAGGTTCTCCTCAGAAATTAATTATAGCCCTTAAATACACCACAAGAATCCTCCCAGAACTATTATCTGAACTTCAGGACCTACACTCGAAAGTGAAAAGTAAAAAGAGTAGAACAGAGGTTAACAGGAGTAAGCGAATCTACTACCTAATTAATGCGCTACAAACACAATACTAGCACCAATATTAGATTAAACTTACAATCAAACAGTCATAAACATAATATCATTAAACCTTTTTTCTCTCAATGCAACAGGATGTGCCTCTGCTTTACTCAACAGGATAGTCCTTGATCAGGTACAAAAATATCATATGAACCTAATACTTCTGCAAGAAACAAACATCAACTCCTCATCCAATTTATCCAGGAGATTGGCAGAGTGGCCTTATGAATAAAAGCTCTCTGCAACCCATCAACATCTTTGAGCAGGAGTTAGTTTAGGTGTACATTATCGATCTCCCTACAAACTTCCATCCACGTCTTTCAGCATCAACAGCCAGATAAGAAGTCCTACACATGGAGGTCAGCAATCACAGCGACTGATAAGCCACTCTGCCAAGCACGACTGGACAGATACCACATTTCGAAACACACCTTTCCTCTAGTTAGAAACATCTCACGTATTCCTTCCTACATCTCAGATCATTGCTTCATCAAGCTGCAACTTTCATTATCTTTGGAAGCATCCAAATCAGGAAGTGTCCTGGATCTTCAATAAAACTATTCTGAAAGATTCATATTATATAATAAACATAGAGGCTTTAATAACCAACCTCACTCACTTGAAAGTGGATACAGAACCAATACAAACATGGTCGCCCCAGCTAAAATCACAAATAAAATCCTTTATGCAAAGCTACAGTCACCAGAAAAATCAACAGAGGAACATTAGAATCCGTCAACTTCAAGAACAGCTCAAGTATCTCCCAGAAGAATGCCCTGAATATCATTCAGACTTCCAAGTCATGCAGAAGTACTCAGAATTATCTGCAAAAGGTGTCCTACTTAAATCGCGGCATACACAAATAAATCTTTCGGATGGCCATACAAAATAATTTTTCTCTTTCGAAAAAAAATGCTATGCTATGCAGCAAACTCCATCTCTGCTATCAGACTTCAAAATGACAGCATCAAAGATCCAAGTAAAATCACTTCTGAAATCCTACAATACTACAAGAATGCATACACTCTACAGGAACATCCCATCATGCCATTCACGAAATACTGAAAGAAACAATAAAAATCTCTACAAAAGATCGGAACCACTTAGAAAACAAAATCACGCTAGATGAAATGAAAACTGTATGCACATCCTAGCTAAAGAACAAATCTACCGGCCTTGATGATCTCACGTCAAAGTTTTCCCAAGTCTTCTGGAATTAACTCAGACCACTTATCCTCAAAACACTGCAAGAAGCCTACCATTCCTGGGACAGGTCTCTTAACAAGAGATAATTTTAATAAGAGACCATTTAATAAGAGTTCTTATATCGCAAACAGCCAACATGAAAACTCATCAGTCCTCAGCCTTGATTAGGAGAAGACTGTCCACAGGGTAGAGCACTGGTACATTTTTGAAGTCCTAAAGGCATTTCGCTATGGTCCTCATCAATTAAACAGTACAATTGCTGTACAGAGATGCACTCTTCTCTTCTGTTTAAAATTAAACAACAGGCTCATTCAAATTTTGTCATACTCTCGAGAGATCAAGCAAGCATGTCCTCTCTCTGGAGAATTATACACACTGGTCATAGAACCCTTCTTAAAAAGTGTAGATGACACCATCATCTCCAAATGAACCAGCATAATAGATCCACATCAAAACATAACCCTATCAGCATATGCCGGTGATGTCACTATAATACCGCAAAATGAAGAAATCACAGTAACCGATGAAGCACACAGACTATATGCACAAGCTTCAGGGGCCAAATTAAATTCTGCAAAAACCACTGGCTTGAGGGCAGGCAGATGGAAGGTTAGAAATGATTCTCCGATCGAATGTACCTGGTCAAGTGAAGGACAAATATACTTAGGTGTGCACCTTGGCAACACCAAAATATATAACACACAGAACTGAACACATCTACACAACCGTTTTAAACAGATGCTGGTAATTGGAACAGCATTCGGTCCATGTCCTCATTTAGAGGAAGGGTACTAATAGTTAACCAGTTGGCTGCGAGTGTGTTATGGCATACTGTCAAAGTACTCACACCTGCTGAAGAATTTCTCAACACATTCAAAAGGCAATTAAACGTTTCCTCTGGAACAATACTAACTGGACAACATACCCTGAACTCTGCAAGCCACTCAGTAAGGGAGGTCAAGGCCTGATTTCCCTTGAAAAGAAGATTAGATCCGTCAGGATAATCTTCCTCCTTAACGCACACAGCGCAATCATACTTATGTAACCACCTTCGAGTACATCACGAAATTATCCACCAGAGGACTCACACTTTCCACAATCCTCTGAATGGGCAGTTCTGCACCATCTTCTCCTAGACTACCTCATTTTTACAGAAATGCTCTACAGTGGTTAAAAAACATAAAACTTCACACACACTGACAGGCAACAGTGTCAGCTGTACATACAGAACCACTAATTTCGAACAGAAACATAACAGGTCTCACAACTGGTCAGCCCTTTCTTTTCCCTACATGGAACTGGGAAGGAATACGAATCATAGGGGACCTCCTGATCGAGACCATAAAGTGAAAAACATTCAGAAGACTACCAATGAAGAACCTTAAACCTGAAACGCAATATCAACAGATGCAAGCTGCCATTATAAAAGCCTATCCAGATATCTACACCTGAGGGAATCTTCTAGAAACTTCTCGGAGCCGATTTTGTATAATCTTGTATCATCTGAAGCCTAACTTCAAATTCTTCCCTCCAACTACAAGAAAATATACCACTTCCTCATATCAGTGCCTCCAACTTCGCCCTTCCTATATTCATCCTTAACCCTCTCATCTACAAGGCTGCATATGCCACTCAGTTTTCAGCGGGATCTTCCATATAAATCGAAGTGTGCCAAACCAGATTCCGGCATACAGTGGAGACTATGGCATAGCATCTTTCCAACTCCTTTTCAGCGGTACAAATTTCAGCTAAGAGAAACGGATCTGTGTCTATTCTGCGAAGTTTCAGGCACCTTAGAACACACATATTTAACCTGTCCTGCAAATAAAGCGATGATCAGTGGCCTACGCCCTGAATACAGCCTCTAGCACCTATAACTACGCACACAGCCAAGAAGACTACTGGAATTTAGTTCATACAGAAGAAATCAGACACAGAATATGCAATTTCCTTTTCACCTGCGTTAAAGCCGTCATCTGCAGCCTCTACCTAAAACACACAAGAAATAACCAGCATCCATCCATTACCGAATCGGCAGAAACCCCTCATGTAAAGCCTATTTCGGAAACTACAACGCAGGCTTTCACTGGAACTTGATTACTTCAATGAAACAAGAACTGTCGCGAAATTCATAGAGGAGTGGAATCCAACTGGTACCGTATTCTGGATTGCTGACGACAATACATTTCATCTGAAAGATAACCAAGAGTGAAACTGAACTGTAATGTTGATTCATTTATCATTTTGTATTGCATATCCGAAAGGAAAATCTCTCCTTCTCTGTAATATATATACGTATATACTTATAATATGTAAATAGTCCTTTTGTTACCTATCTTCTGATGTATATTTTATAAATCCTGTAGTTGGCATCGAAGATGGAATACGTGATATAATCAGTAGTCTGATTATATCACGTATTCCATCTTCGATGCCAACTACAGGATTTATTGTATAAATACAATAAACTGTCCTGTAGTTGGCATCGAAGTAATGTTTTAGCAAAGTTGCATAGTGATATAAGTTTTGCGTCAGTATTTTGTGTTCTGACATTTCAGTGTATATTAAGTCGTTATTGCTCTTTGTTTCTAAGAGATCAGTTTTATCGCTTTGTGCTGTAGCGACATTAATTTATTAATTTGTAGGGTGCACAGAAAGCATACGATTTTATAGCGTATCTTAGTATATTTTGGTATAGTGCTTTGTATATTAGTGTTTTTAGGCGTGTGGGAACTATAACCTATAGGGTTTGCCAGTTATTGTTCGGAGTTTGTTGTGTAGATGGTTTATGTGGCTGTTCCAATTCATATCTTCATCGAAGTAAATTTCAAGTCATCGTATCATTTCAACCTGAGTGATTGTAGTGGTTTTACTGTTCTGTGTGTTTTTAATGTTGGAGAGTGGATGTCGGATGGTTATATATTTGTTTTAAACTGGTCGAGTCAGTGGATTTCTGAATGTCGTTAATTTTGTCTTATCTGAGTTTAGGTGTATGGAGTTTTTGGTGAGCCAGTCTATGAGCAGATTTATGTCATGTTGCATATTTGTTTGGGCTATGCTTGCGTTATTATGGATGGATATTATAGCTTTATCGTCTGCTTATTAGAAGATCTTTCCTTTGAGAGGTAGCTGATTAATATCGTGCATATAAGGGTTGAATAGAGTTGGGGAGAGTACAGCTCCCTGTGGTACTCCATAGGTAACTGAGTAGCTCTCTTCTTCGGTTTGACCCGATACGTGTGATATGCTTTCTATTTTGAAAGTAGTTTGTAAACCACCTGTGAAGAGGCCCGTCTATTCGAACATGCCTAAGCTTTTCTAATAAGGTTTGATGTATGAGTGTGTCAAATGCTTTAGTTAAATCGATAAAGACTGCCATGACAAGTTTGTTTTTGTCTAAGGCTGTAATAAGGGAACAACATGTCTCTTAAAAGACTTTACGGACGTAAAGTCTTTTAAGAGAGATGTTGTTCCCTTATTTTTCTGAAAACCGCATTATGTTTTGGGGATAATATGAAAATTCTTTGCATATGCTGTGAGTTTCTTTAGTGCGGTCAACTCCATAATTCCATTGATAATTGGTAGTGTTGCTATGAGGCTGTGATTGCTGATTAAATTTCGTTTCCCATCTTTGTATATGGGTGTGATTATGGCAGTCTTTTAACATACTTGATGTCTGTCCTGTTTTTAATATTTTATTTATTAATTTTAGTAGGATAGGGCCTAAGCTAGTTGCGTTTTGCTTGATATCCTTAGTTCTTATACCATGAATTCCTTGGCCTTTGTTTGGTTTGATTTGATGTATTACAGACAGAATTTCTGCTTCTTTTATGGTTGGGAACCATAATGTCTGTTTTGATTGTTGTCCAAGTAAATAATCACGTTTTGTGATTGGAGGAATATTTCTATGCAGTTCTTGGACGGAGTCTGCAAAGTATTGGTTAAAGCCATTTGCTACTTGTTATGAAGCTGTTTTTTTGGTTTCAGAGGCGGTGGAATTGGGAGCACTGTGTAGCATTTCGTTGATCAGATGACAGGTTCGTTTCATGTTGTTTTGTGCATAGGTTAATTTGATTCTGTAGTAATTTCTTTTGGGATTTATTATTTGTGTTGTAGATTCCTTGCTATCTTATATTCGGTTTTTAAATCTGCGTTATTTGGATATCGCTTTAATTAACACGTGTTCTTCTAATATTAACAATATTAGAAGACACACAATGAAGAATGGATAATAATAATAATAATAATGATAATAATATAATAATAATGTCTCAGATAAATTAATACATATATATATATTTTTTTTTGTAAAACTGTAATTACATTTTATTTATCATCACAGAGTATCTGCATATATACAATAAAACATATTATTACATTTTATGTTCAGTACAAAATGTAGAGTGCAGTGATTTTTTTTAAATATAAATGTACATAATGCTTTTTTTTTAATATCAGTGTTATAGCTTATTATTATACAGCCCATTTACATATACACAATTTTTTTAATATCAATATCTTCGTTATTGTTATACACCTTACTGACTGTTTTGTTACATAATCTGCAGTCTTTGATTATGAGGATGACAATGCTGATCTATCAGAGAGTAATGATTTTATTATCCCAAACCTTTCACAATGCTCACGTGAAATAGTTGGAAGTACCACAGAACAGAAACAAGCCAAAATCTCTGAAGAAACAAAACAGCTACTCAAAAAACGAAGAGAAATGAAACAATCAATTAACCTACAGATGAATACACCGAATTGTGCAAAACAATCGTGAAATTTATCACAGAAGAAATAAAGAAATTCAATTGTAAATCATACAACAAACAATTGAAAACAACCGTAGTCTCAAAAACGCCAAACATGCAATTAGTAAACAGATGGTTGCAGTCAAATTACAAGACGGGACCATCACCAGAGATAGATATGCTATAGCAAAAAGAATTCAACAATTCTTCTCAATATTGTATCAGGATGATGAACTAAATGAAGAAGAAAACTACGACACAGCTGAAGTACCACACATTTTAATAGAAGAGTTAGGTAGAGCATCCAAAGCTTCCAAAACGTGAACGCTGCAGGTGTGGATGGAGTTGTAGCTGAACTTCTAAAAACAGGTAGAGAAATAATCTAAACAACATGGAAGAAGGCCATCCTAATTCTAATACATAAAAAAGGTTAAAAAGAACACTTGATGTACTACCGACCTATTAGTCTACTATCAGTAGTCTATAAAGCGTTTCCAAAATCTTAGCTCATGGGTTTTGTGCAACTCTGGACCTAGCACAACCAAAAGAACAGGCAAGCTTTCGAAGGGGCTTTAGTACAGTGGACCATATTCAAGTTGTACAGCCGATTATTGAACGGTATAATAAATATCAATTACCGCTATGTCTTGATTTTATTGACTATGAGAAGGCCTTTGATTCACTTAAAACTTGTGCAATACTTAAAGCATTGCGAAATAGCAGGTGGAGAAGCCCTACATCGGGGCCATCTGGTCAGCATGCACCAATGCCACAGCTGCAATTAATTTTAATTGAAACGTCTCTATTGTGGGAATGCAGAGAGGTATGGGACGGAGTGACACAGTGTCTCCAAAATTGTTCACAGCATGCCTAGAGGAAATATTCAAACTTCTTTACTGGGAAGTGAAAGGTCTGAAGATGGGTGGAGGATATTTAGGCCGTTTGCGCTTTGCAGATGATATAGTTATCTTTCTTCAACTGCACATGAATTACAGACTCGTGCACGTGGGCTCCGGGTTGCTGGCGGAACATCAGGCCTGGAGATAGGCCTGGAGAAGACCCGGGTTGTCTTCAATGGCTATGTCCAACCAGAAGTAATAAAAATCAATAATGAGGAAATTAAACAAGTGGATCATTGCATATACTTGGGATAACAGATGTCAATGGAACAAAATATCATGGATGAAATTAAAAGGCGCACGATGCTTGGGTGGAGGGTATTTGAGGAATTGCATTCGGTATTCAGGGACCAACTGCCATTGTTCCTGGGGAAAGGGGTTTTTGGCCAGTGTGTTCTTACTATACTGGCATGTCACTGTGAGGCATGGACACTGAATGAGGGCGAAATTCAGGGATTGAGAGCAACACAGTTTGGTATGGAGGGAGGTGTGGTTGGTGTCACGGGGGGGAATACATGGATACGAAATCAAACCAAGGTCTCTGATATCATAGGAAGAGTGAAACATCTGGGAAGGCAATGGGCTTGGCATATTGTTCGAAGACAAATCAGCGATGAACAAGAGGAGAACTGGATTGCATTCCAGGAGAGGAAAAACGACCACGACGCCGACCTAAATCACGGTGGATTGATGGTGTCGTCGGATTTGGGGGGGTGACATTGAAAGGGAGATCCATGGACAGAGAGTTTTGGAGTAATCTTAGAAAAACTTTCATCGAGCAGTGGATCGACAATGGCTGATGATGATAATGATTATTATTTTTATTATTGTATAAAATTATTATATAAGAAATTATTATATGAAATTTATCCTTTATATAATAATATATCTTTTATATAATGATATATCTTGTAAACTAATAATGATAACTATATATACAAAAATATTATATATATATATATATAAATAATTTTTTTCAGGCGCAAACTTAATTGTTTGCATACTTGGGATTAGGAGTTAAAATAACCAAGCATATAAAATTGCTTGGTTATCCTAATATACAATATACCCAAGTTAAAAATTTATTCCCATCAATATCTCCTCCAGAGATTTTTATTAAAAATTAATACACTTTGTTGCAACTTATATAGGTAAAGTTGATAAGGCTCTGTATTACTAAAACCTTGGTGTTTAGGGTCTAGCTACTCACTGAGGATACCTCAAAAAAGGTTGAAACCGGTCTGGGTAGTGACCCCACCCATAATGCATTGCAGTATACATCTTCTAGTGATATGTGCTTTACATTATGGGAAACTACTAAGAATAGTGATCAGATCTTTAGCCACCTTTACAATGAGTTGCCCTGGTGTTGTACCATCTTTAGTCTTGAACTTTGTTTCAGACGCAAACTTAATTGTTTGCATACTTGGGATTAGAAGTTAAAATAACCAAGCATATAAAATTGCTTGGTTATCCTAATATGGCCTGTTCCTGCCTTAGAAGTCATCGTTGAATCGTTTAAGAGGACGTCCTGGTTTTCTTATTCCTAATGGCTTGTACTTTAATGCTTGTTTTGGTAATCTCTGTTTTCATTCTTTGAACGTGTTCCATCCATCTATGTTTATATTTTTTAATTTTTTCAATTACTGGTTCTTGGTTTCATAATATCTTCGTTTCTTTTGTGATCAAATAGGGTATACTTTCCAGTTTTTCTCATAAACTTCATTTCTGCTATTGTTAATCTTTGTTTGTCTTTTTGTTTTATTGTCCAGATTTCGCTTCCATACATTAAGACCGGTAGGGCTAATGTATTGTATACTTTTAGCCTGATTTGTTTTTGAACTAGGTTTGGTTTAAATATAGAGTTAATTATTCCTGTTATTTTTAAATATTTTGCAATTTTTAGTATATATATATATATATATATATATATATATATATACTGTACAGTGTAGCTATAAAATAACTTTCCCTATTTGGAGGCATCTGTAGCTAAAACCAATAAATGGCATGAGACCAAATTTTATATTGAGACTTTTGAAGGCATGTGGAGATGATTCCGTGAAAAAAAAGATTTAGTACCAAAAGTAGCCGGTAGGATAAATTTTGGCGCTGGTGGAGCCGAAAACAACGGATAATTACATTAAAGGCAGATAAAATGGAATATTAACATATCGTCGGTGTAAGCGACAGCTGCGTTCCAGCTGGATATGTGGCGCGTAACAATGATAATAATAATAATAATAATAATAATAATTAAACTAAAACAACGACTTGCGAGAGACACAGAAATCAATGTCGTGATTGAACCCACAGGAAATAATGTTTTATTCATGAGAATCAGGGTCCCTTGGACCACATATACGATTTTCATTGTGCTGACCTTTCTTGTGTATAACAAATTGCATCCGGTGTGGGACATGCTCTACAGCTGAGCGTAAGGAGTCGGATTGGATATTCATAACAGCCCGTTTTATGTTCTCTTTCAAGACATGCAAGTTAGAAACGCCACCAACATACACAACGGATTTCAAATACCGTCACAGCCAAAAGTCACATGGAGTGATGTCCGGGGATCGAGGCGGCCATGCCGCCGGAAAGATCTGATTGATAAACCTTCTCATTACTGAAATGCTGGAGTAAAAGGCGCTGTACTGAAAGTTCAATATGTGGCTGCTTTCCGTCCTCTGCCAGGTCTAACTCCGAGTGATCCCGTTTCTTTAAACTTTTTAATCATAGGTCTCAGTGCTACAGCTGACAAAGACCTGTGCGCAGGTTATGAAGCCTTCTAAATTCCTGAAGGGCCGCTACGGCATTGCACTGCTTAAGGTAAAACAACTTAACAAGTGAAGCACGCTGAGGCAAGGTAGGACGCATATTGAGCACAATTCGTCCGTCATTCGAATAACTGTCTGAAAGTTCCCAATCCCTATTTAAGTGGAATTAGTGGCGCTTCTCTCACGTACGCACAGTAAAATTTACATAATCATTTGCAAATATCTGTCTGCTTTCGGCTCCTCTAGCGCCAAAATTTTCCCTATCGGTGACTTTTGTTACTAATTCTTTTTTTTTGCGGAATTCGTCTTCCCATGCCTTCGAAAGTCTCAATATAAAATGTGGTCTCATTCCGTGTGTTAGTTTTAGCTACAGACACCTCCAAAGAGGGAAAGTTAATTTATGGTCACCCTATACTGTATATATATATATATATATATGTGATAACTCACTCTTATCTTTAAACAAAATGGATACTCTGAAAAAACGATTAAGAAATTTCTTCTGGATCCTCCTAGGTAGTGCACAATAGAAACTATTAATTTTAAAGGTCTCTCCATTCCATACGTTAGCACAGTCTCTAAAAAATTAGCTAAAGTCCTTAAAAAATATAATATCAGGACATTCTTCACCACACTTCCTAAAATTCGTTCTCTATTCAGCCATCCAAAAGGCACTCATCACAAACTAAAATATCCAGGTGTATATAAATTATGGTGCGATTGCAATATCCCTTATTTTGGACAAACTAACAAATCTATTGAGCAACGTATTGAAGAGCATAAGTGAGAAATCTCTTACAAAAGATCTCATGCAACTGCGTTATCCAGTCATGTTCTTTTTTCAAATAATCCTAATGATGATCAACAAAGCCACTCCGTTTGCTGGGATAGATCAGAAAATATCTTTCGCTGTGATGATGAGTTTGAGAGAAAAATTGTAGAATGAAGAGAAATCCTGCTGAACCTTCTCCACTTAAACAACAATTTGAGTTATAACATCTCAGATAGCCATGCTGCAGTTATTCAATATTGGCGTTCACTTGTTTATTGGAAGTGTGAGTCTGCACGCACACTTGCAATAAACAATGGCACGCCTGTTAGAACAACTTGAAAAAATGCAACGTTTTTTATGTATCAATTATGTGCGGCAATTTTTACCTGTAATTTCCAGTTTGTTTAGATACTTCAATGTTTCTTACTATTCTTTTCCTTTATGAATACCTGAAGAAGGCTGTTATAAGCCGAAACTAGTTGTATTATTCTCATTAAAATCTTTATAAGTTATCCCGGTTTTTGAAGTCATTAAATCTATATTAAAAAAAAAAAAAATATATATATATATATATACATATGAATATGTTTCAGGTATCATTAGAGTATAGAATTAGACTGCTAATAGTTTTACACTAGATACTGTTTGCAATATATGTTTAATACTATTATTATTATTCATTGTTATCATGTGTATTGAGTACTGATATATGTACAATTAAGGTACTAAAAATATTACCTTTATGTTATACTTATTACACAATGCTGAAGGCATTTATTTTATTTTTAATATACGTAATTATAGTAATACCAATAGAAAGTGCAATATATTATACAGTTTACACATCTTTCGAAGCAATGGCGATGTGAAGATGAATGAGTATATAATTGCATTACTCTTTTTCTTTTCTTTTCTTTCTTTTTTTTTGCATGGGACTACTTTAATGTTACACACTTTAATGCTGCGCAGTGAGTTTAGGGACAAAGGAGCTCTTTTTAGGACAGCATAGGAAGTTACGTTCTTTATTTTGTATGGAAGCTTATTTAATAAGTTCAATTTATAGAATTTACGGGTTGCTTTTCCATGAGCATTAATATAATTACTTGTGATATGTATTATATGCTGACGTCTTATTTGATATGGAATTGTTGTTGTTTTCTGGAAAAGTAGTGTCTTAGCGATATTAAAGTCGGAAATTGAATGTTGATATATGTTGATGGATGAAACAGATGGGGCTACTATTTTGACACTCAATGCCGTTCTCAACATCAGCCTGTTCTGTAATGCATTCATTTGTTTCATCAGATTTGCTTACAAAACCATAACAACTGATACCATTTCACAATATAGACTCACCTAGAGATTTATAGATGATTTTGGTTGTATTTGAAATATACACAAATATTTTTGTGTATATAATTGATATGTATGTTCCATCGGTTATTGTGGTCAAAGCACAGGTCTAAGTAACTGAGGTGTGTAACTTCTTTTATTGCTGGGCACGGACAGGTTTTTGTTTACTTTGGAGTGAAGTTTGACATTTCAGTGATGTGCGAGAGATATGTAGCCATCCATGGGTTTCTCAATATTGTAAGCTGAGATTTCTTGCGATTTATTACGATAGACGTATGCATGAGATAATCAGGATAATGGCGAAGTGTGATTGTAAATGTTAAGCCTCTTGATGGGGCTTTGTGCATTGATAGTGGATAGTGTAACATCTTCTTACTGGTAGATGCAACCGCATAGCTGCAGGTTGGTTAAATCGTTTACAAAAATATTGAAAAGGCATGGCAATAGGCTGTCCTTGCGGAATCCCATAATTAATCTCAGTTCTGTTGCTGTAGGTATGATTTATTTTTGTAATGCTGGTTCATTTTTAAAAAGTATGCGAACCAGTTGTGGAGTTTTACTCTTTGACCTGCTGCTTAATATTTTAAAAAGAATTTTGTGCTCTGTAGTGTCAAACACTTTAGAGAAGTCAAGAGCAAGTGTCAATAAGAACTGGATTTTATGTCCAGGGATGAGTTTGTCATGTCAGAACGAATATCCAGTAATACTGGTTCCTTTCCCTTATTTTTACGAAATCAGTATTGAGTATTGGATATTATTTAGAATTTCTCTAGATATATGGATATTCATTCACTATTCGTTCCATGATTTTTCTATTACTGAAAACTAGGATAAAGGCTTGATTTCCTTTATTACCGTATTTATCGAATATACCTTGCCCCCAAGAATATCTTGCACCCCGTGATTTTACTTTACGAAAATGAAATTAAAATTTTTCGCATATATCTCCGTCAAAAATAAGTTAAAAACTTCAAAGAATAGAAAGAAGATGTTGTTATGGAAGTTTCAGATATTTTGGAATTCGGTTGAAGAGAATCAGCATTTCAACTGAACAATCGTCTGCTTGCCCTCTTTGTTGAAATTGCGCAATCGTTTGTTAATACCACACGAATCATATGCAAGACCGGAAGTAGCGACAGTGAATAGTAGATTATTGGTAATTCAAACCCAGTTTCAGCTTCTTTTTTTATCATGGTGATCTTATTATTCCGAAATGATAAAAGGACAATCAAGAATGAAACTGTTTGTTTAAACTTAATTAAAGAAGCATTGTCACTAAAGATTTAAATATATCGAATGACGAAGTTAAGTAGCCGATTGCGTAAATAACGTTGATAATAAATGCTTTCGTTATAATACACAATATGAGCAATTATAAATTATAATGAATACTGAGAATTTAGTTATAAACGTCGACGTAAGTTTTTCCTGAAGATCTTTTGATTCTGAAAATCCAATATATATATAACACCATTATCTTTTAACTTTAATTTTTGTGAAACGTGCGACTTATATTCGAATAAATGCGGTCTGTGGTACAGTTCTGATTGTTATTTTTAGGAATGGTGGCACTTTACATTTCTTAAAATTAATAACAATTTCAATATAACAGAAGATATGGTAGAGTTGTGAAGTTTAATGTCCCTTCGTCGTAATTGATCAATTCCAAAATATGTTTTAAAGTTCATTTTTGAGAAAACCATATCCGAAACATGTCGTGTTAACTGGGAGAAACAAAGGGTCGTATTTAATGTCTGGATGGTGTTAGTCTTTGACTTTCTAAGACTGGGTATAGTTCGCCTTAAATTTGTAATTTGTTCCTTGAAGATATTATTAAATTTTCCTCTAATAATAATGAGAGTGACATATTTGGTCCTCGAGAATTAAGAAAGCTAGTACCTCGACGGTGTCAACATAAGCAATAACAGATATTGATTGGATTAGAGACAGCCTGCTAATAGTATGTTGGAACAAAGCGAACATGCATAACGGCCTTTGTACTTCGGAGAAATGGCTTTGTAAGGTTCGTTACAGACTCTTCTGGTATCTTATTTTAGAAGAACATGAGGAATCCATGCAATTCCATCTGGTAATGCTTCTGGTTCGAGCACATACCAAAGATTGAGTAGCCGGTATGTGTAGTTATAATGGAGAATGCTTTGGTTGTTGTAGCATGGTATCAGCAAACGTCTTAAACGCTTGGTAAACTGGAGGCTGACATTAAATAACGACGTTTAATGCTTTTGATGCGATGTCCGCAATACAACGAAGTATTTGTTTTGACAATATCCATCTTTAATTAGTACGCATGAGCATAAATACAAATATTCACGAGGATAACGATGTAATTATAAGCTTGTACATTGGTATTTAAGAATATAGTGTTATGGGCTATAATATATAGTGATATGGTTATTGGGTATGAAATAACAATAAGTCTGGGCATATTCTTACCCCCTTATATGTATGGAATCATAAAAAGTCAATGGCCAGTTATCAGGTGACGTCTATAGGTAGAGACTGCCTTCCTATTAATCTTTAAATACGCAAGGTTCTTTGCCTTGCGTATTCCCTTTGGAAATAAAAGGAGTTACAGTATTTATTTTTATTTTAGATGTTACTAGAAATACTGATTAAAACAGAGTAATATGATGCGTTCTTATAATAGTTAATTCTTGCATTGCATGTATTTTGTATTTGTTGTATTGCTGTATTTTGGCAGATGATGGACTTGCTAATTGATCCTTACACGGATCTGATAGATTCCTTTATGGAGGTAAATGAAAACGGAGAAGCGTCTAACCTCGACGTAAAAAAAAGGAAACCATGGGAGAGAATGCAGAAATAAAACACGTTCTTGACCAATTATTGGGGGCTGTGTAGGCAGACGAATGCACGCACGCTGTTATCGCTACTCCCGTTTTTATACGTTTAAAGTGGTTTTAACTAATGTTTTTAATTTGATAGTGCTGGTGTTTAATTCTTGTAGTAACGCTGTTTAAATTATCAAAATCGGCTAAGTAATATCCAAATTTTCAGTGCTGATAGCTTGAACTGCCATCACTAACCAACAAAGGACATCGCCATTTTAAAAGTCATACAACGGTCACTAACGGGAAGAAAGTCTAAAGGTCACCGAGACAGCGAAGGTCAAGCACAAGGACTGTATCAAGTGCAACAAACCATTAAGCGACAAAGGGGACGGGCCGCATTCTTCAGGATGTGGCCGAAGACAACACTTCCAATGCTCTGGGATCTCAGAAAGCATGTGGAAAGTAAAAGCAGCCGCGACACGGACCGAATGGCGCTGTCTACAATGCCGTGAGAAAATGAAGAACAAAGAACAGACACCAAAGAAAAGCAATGACGTACATCAAAATAAGCCACTTCCTGATCCTAAAAATACAGTTAACTTTAATTCATTCAAACTCTTGGTTAAAGACTTGCTAAATACACACATGGAATAAAGTAACAAAAAAATTTGAGGAGTATAAACATTACATACAGTTTAATAAACTGACCTCTGAAGAAATGTTAGGAACCGTGCGTGAAATAAAGACAAAATTAACGGTAGCTATAGGAACACAAGAAACACTCAAGCGCGAAAACGAAGAACTGCGGAAAGAGGTAAACACACTCCAGTGTCAAATGGAGCATATGCTACAAAAAGAAAGAAACAATAACTTTCAATTGAGACAATAACAAAAATAAAGATTTAAGCAACATATTACAACTAATCGGCAGCAAAATTGGCATTCAAATCGCAACCACAGACATCGCCTCTATTAACCGAGGCTCACAAACAACAAAGAGAGACCGCCACCAATCAGCGTTTTTTACCAGCAGAAGTCTGGGAGACTCCATTCTTGCAGCAATCAAGAAAACAATGCCGACAACAACGAACATAACTGACAAGAAACCCCCAACACCAACCTACATAACTGAACACTGGACTCCATACTTTAAAAATCTTTAATACCAAGCAATGAAGGCAAAAACTGAGAAAAACTAAGTTCCTGTGGACTGAGGATTCATAGATATTTATGAGAAAGGAAGAAAACACTCTAGTTTACATAATTGCAAGAGAATTTGATCTACATAGCCTACCAATTTAAAACACTAACTCTCTACATCCTTAAGAATAAGATTTCGAACTCATTTCGAACATTATTTTCGAACACTAATTTCGGAAATCAAAATAGCCACAAACAGAGTATCAAATAACAATAAACATAGTATACAGACCCCAGATAATAATCCACTCAGTTTTCTTCATGAATTAGAAGCATGGCTAAGCGGCATCGAACCCCATACAACACATAGGCTGATCCTAATAGGAGACATTAATATAAATACTCTTGACCACACTTCTTCAACCACTAACACATACCTCGATGTACTCTGTCAGTACAACATAAACCCTACCATTAACTCCCCAACAAGAGAAGAAATACTCAACAATTCAATAACAAAATCATGCATTGATCATATCAACATACACATCATCAGTAATTAACGTCAAAATTGCCTATCACCACTTTGTCTCAACTTCGTTTTATTACGTTACCTACCCGCCCCTTCCACCATCACAAACGTCGACAAAACTCGATCATATTAAAGACCATTGTCAATAACCATGTAAAAATACAGATTGGAATTGCCTACTTAAAATAAATGATCCTTTAACATCATATGAGAATTTCCAACTATAATCCAAACCCATATTCTCTAATTTACGTCCACGTCTTCTCCAGTCTTCATGATGTATTCTGTCAAAGGTCTTAGCAAATCCAAATGCATCCTGGTGCATCATTCTCCTTGACTAGCACAATAGCAACATTGTCATAGAATGCGAGCAAGTTGCTAACACATGACCTTCTTTGAGTAAACCCATGTTGTTCACTGCAAACTAGAGATTCTCTTTGGACTTATTTCTCAATGCAAGCCCTAGCCAACATTTCTAAACTCTTCACCCACTTCTGAGGTACCCATTGACACATAGTCGGATATGTGGTTCTTTGTACCACCCTTGTGCAATAGGATTATCATGCAGTCTTTCCACTCCTAGGAATCTTTCCTGTTCTGAGATTCAAATTATGTAGCCCGGTGAAAAGAATAGCCAGTTCGGCTGATATTCCATCAGCAATAGAAACTCATAGTCTATCAGTCTCCATTGCTGAATTCATATTCAGTTTATGCAACAATTGTAATACCTCCTCATACCTAAGATTCTTCATCCAGTGAAGAAGTAGCAGTGAACTCAATGTTGTATGCACCGGTTGATAGCTTTTAGAAAAATATGGACTCAAGATTCTCCTATATCTGTCATCCTCACATCATCTGCATTCAGTACACTTATTATTTCATATGCATTCTTTATTTTACGTGCAGTATAACGATAAATTTCTTTGGGTGTTATCTTTAGCTTGCAGAACCCGTTTCTTTTCATACGCAGCTTTGACTCTTTACAACATTTTTGACTCTTTTGGCCTACTGCTTACAATTTTCATAACAAACATCACATCTGTGCACACAGTTTTCCTTCCACATCAGCCTTTTCTTAAAAATCTATTGATTAATAAAATTACACATCTATTTGACTTCTACCCTATTTATTCTTCGATCTCTCGGGACACATTCTGATATTGCATCAATTCAGTATTTCATAAATACTTCCCGTGCACGGTCGAGATACTTCTCATCCAGTAACCGATATCATTGCGGTTGCTGGATGAGAGTTAGTCAGTTAGTCATAATTTCCTGCTTTTTAGTTCAGCATGTAACCTTTTCTGAATGCAACATTCATAAACTTAGTCACTTCCCAAGTGAGAGCCGCATGATTACTGTCAAAAACAGGATGCAGAATAGTTACGTCTTTGACTCTGATAATATAATCGAATCTAACACTCTTTGACCTCGAGTTTCTTCTGTCACGTGCTGCTTGAGGAAGTTGTCTCGAAACAACTAAATAAATTCAGTTTCATTATTCTCAGAGATTTTACTTTTCTGATCTTATCTGTTTCATCTCTCTGAAACCTTTCGTTCCGCTGTCATTTTTTTCAACATATCAAGAACTCTGTTGTGAAAGATACTTGAATTTCTGCGCTAATTTCCTTCGTGTAGCAATACAAGTATTGCTACACGAAGGAAATATCTTGCACAACGCAGTCCTTGAAACGTTGAAATAAAAATGACCCAATGGCTATTTCCAACATTGAAGTTGGTTGTCGCTTGTGTTTAGAATTAGAAACGAAGCAATAAGACAATTAAGATAGTGTACTGCCTCCATTATCTCTGGTTTGACTGTGTTGTGTAGGAGTAACCAGACTTTCTGGGATGAACTGTCCTGCTATACCCATAAGAGCCTGGTTGTAATTTCAAATGATGGTTTCACCTTCATTTGAAATTACATAGTGAAATTACATAGCCAGATAGTGAGGTCAAGGTAAATAAAAAGACTTTGCGAAAATCATGAATCATATTTTGCATGGTTTCATCATCGTTAACCACCTACGACCTTCCAAGGTACATTGGTATTTCATAACCATATTTCTATGATAATGCTGTTAGTCCTATGCCTAGAATTATTCTTTGTATGCAAATTGTATATATGTTTATGGTCGGTTTATTTGTTTGCGAGATGTAAATCCATAGTTTCCGGGATGTTGGAACCTGTCTCTTCTGCAACTCACCTTCAGTTGAAAAGCTCTGATAAAGGTCCCTAGACGGGATCCTAACCGAGGTTTACAACCAAAGAGCTTCGTCTATACTGATTGAAATATGGATGCTCTTCTGCGTGGTTTATAGGCAGTATATTAGGAGCGATGTTCAATTAATTAATTTAATCAATCAATTAATTAAAAAATCCGATTGTTGCCACTATTTTTCTCTCACTAACATTAAAAAAGTACATCTATTTCTGCATTTATATTTTTCCCCTTTAGGAAAAAACTGCTATGTTGGTGATGAAATACTTAGAAATCTTGATTTATAACCGAGTAGACAAGGCACACAGCAACTTGCCTTTTAATTAGAAGAGCATAATGCCAAACGTAATGTAAAGTGTCACTGCAGTAAATTATTTTCCGTTACTATATCTAAAGGTTTCAGCTTCGCATTTTATAAAAAAGGACAAATCAAAGTTACAGATAAAGAAATAACAAAAAATGTGTTGGGGCTTTCGTTGTGCTTTGAACAGCAAGCAGATATGTTTTTTTTTTTTTTAAGTTGAAATACTCCCTTAATGCATTTTAATTAGGAAAGAACATTAACGGGCCTAAAGTATTAGATGTATTTGATTTATTAATGTGATGAATACAATTAGTTTATTATGTGGTTGGTTATAAGCATAATATACTTATTTTTTTCAAATGTAAATAAACATCCTCTCTACTATATTACTTATTAATATAAAAATCAGCTTCCTTTCTCGAAATGCATCAAGCAGAGACCACAACATACTATTTGATTTTGCCTCTATTTTTTCATTTCTTCACTCTACATGCGCATGCAAGAGTTTGATAACGTACAATTTCTTTATTTATGATTTAATACCTGACTGAAATATGTATGGCAGTTACTAGTATGCAATATTTACTTAATAATTCAACTGTTACATTAAATAATTAATTTACATTATATCAACAACCGTCTTGAGCTAACTTTGCAAGGAACTTTACAGTCATTTGGAGTTAATTCCATATCAGCGCAAGAAAAAGCCTCCTTCTTGCAAAATAAAGTAAATAATTTTTAACTCCATAAAAATTGTTGCTTAACAACCACCGGAAATGTCAGCATATTTGAATTAAAACAATCCGAGCAGAATGAAGTCGAGATCGTGGCTCAGCTTCAATAATTCACAAGATTCTACAAAGTGGATTCTACAAGACTCTGGCGCTACTTTGTAGCACCAGTGTACCTTTGACAGAATTAAAATTCAGGTTTCGTCAGGATTCCTCATCTGAACTCCAGCAACTAGTAGGCACCGTGGATCTGATATTATGCCATTGGAAAAATAAAGTAAAATAAATAAATAAATAAATAGTAAAAGTCTTTGTTTCGATAGGTTTTGGAATCCACATAACTATGCATAATCTAAAACCAACAGCAGAGTGGAGAATTTATGATTATCATTATTACTTAAAAAAGAAAATATAAATAATTAAATTATCATGCATTTAATTATAATACTTCGCATAAATACTTAGAATATTTTTCAGCATTTTTATTGTTTATGTAACTACTAACAAATATTATCTTCTTGTGGGTGTAAATTTAAAACCATTTATATTTTTTTACTCTGCCAATCCTGCTGTAGGGGTCAAACATGGAACTTTTTCCACTTCTGTGATTTTAAAGAGTAGTTCTCTGACGAGAAATCCTTAGAAGGATAAATTCAATTCCACTCCTCCAATTTCATTTTTTACTGATATTTAAAAAAGTGCTAGAAGAAATTTAGGAATATTACATGCGGTAATACAATATCACATCAACATAAGTCAGAAAATGCAAGTACGGTGTAAGGCCCGTTAGAGTTATTAATGCATCTAACTTAATGAACAAATGAGTAAACAGCGAAAGAATATGTACGGCATAGTTTTTCCTAGACAAGAATTTTCGGTGTACAAGAGTAACTACCTGCATGCTTTATTCAAGTGACTCACTGGTGCAGTCGAAAATTTCTTTTGTTCTTCATGTAAATGGTAATCGGACACTTATCATTTGCATGAATATTAATTTTGAGCTTTTTGACAAAAACAAAAATTTCTCTGCAACTGTTCTTTAATCCGTTCTGGAGATGTTTTTCGCGAATCCACGACAATGAGATAACATGACATGTTTGTACGATTGTAACCACTGATAAAAAAAAATAAAAAATAAAAATAAAAATAATAAAAAAATCACTCTTTTAAAAACATTTTTTCTTATCCCGAAAATATTCGCAGTTCAAATTATGACAAGCAAATTGAAACGTAAATACTTCCTATGTGAAAGGTGTATTTACTACAGATTTGTAAAGAAATCTTTAAAAGCTTATTATAATGTGATAACCTTAGTTCATCACTATGAAGAAAGCATTGACACTCATGCATTTTAGAATATTTTATTTCTGAGTTGCTAAATAATTGTTAATGTTACAAATTTCTGTAAATATATTTCAGTTAGTCTGTTACATCTTTCACTCATCAGCTCCACTTTGATCTTTCCCTTTCCCTTTTCCTTTTTTCCCTTTCCCTTTTCCTTTTTTCCCTTTTCCTTTCCCTTTTCCTTTCCCTTTTCCATTTCCTTTACCTTCTTTTTCTTCTCCTCCTTCTGCCGTTGCATCCTCTTCTCTTTTAACGCGAGCGACGGATACCACTCCAGATTCAGCTTCCCCCATTAAGGCACTCATGAGATTCAAGGAGTCTTCATCATCAGCTGCATGAATACAAACGTGAGGTTAAACAAAGAATGCATCAGAGGATAACATATGTAAGAATTTAATCAGTTCAAGAAATTTATGAACAAATTATGAGTAAACAGAGAAAGAATATGTACGGGATATTTTTTCCTAGACAAGAATTTTCGGTGTCCAAGAGTAACTACACTGCATGCTTTATTCGAGTGACTCACTGGTGCAGTGGAAACACACACACACACACACACACACACACACACACACACACACACACACACACACACACACACACACACACACACACACACACACACACACACACACACACACACACACACACACACACACACACACACACACACACAAACGAAATTTATGTTGGAAATATATGTGAAATTAGTCAATGAGTTTAAAATATAACGAAGAAGATAGTAATTTTCGGAAAATTACTCTCAAACAGCTAATATCAGTGGGACAATGATCAACCATAGTGAACCCATTGTAGAAATCGAATGTCACTACAAGAGAAACGAAATGACCTAAAGCCAATTGACTAGAATTATTTCTTTTCGCCTTCAAACTCTGTTCGTAACACTGAATTTGAACTTTTTCGGGATTTTCTTTTTACTTTTTATTCCATCCATATTTGCGATTTTGTTGATCGTTTGAAAAATGATTTCCAAGAGCATTTTCGTTACCATGAACTCATCTGCGAAAGATAGTAGAATCATCTTTTTACCATAATCATTGACATTTCGATAAGACAACATTTCTAATAAAAATTCAACAAATACTAGAAGCTGGGCGAATGCCCATCTCATACTGACACGAGTGTTTATGAAGGTCTTCATATAGCAAATGAGTTTTCTCATGTTCGGTCTCCAGAGACTGGAAACAAAATTACCTCACTAGCCTATCTACAATATACCTAAAAAAAAAAAACTATAGTTTTATAGCATTCCACGGACAGGATTCAATTACAAGTATTTTGTGACATCGATCTTTAGTCGTAACATTTAGTCCGTTGGTGTTAATAGTTAGTTATTCTGTCAATGTGAGTGATCTCGAGCTTTGAGGGTAGGTTACGGAACAATAAGAAATAAAAAATGGACAACTTACCTGCATTTGCCACAGCAACTACTAATACTACGACAAGCAGTGCGGATATCATCAAGGTCTTCATGGCTAAGAAAGTAGACTTTGATGTAGGTGATATGTTAAGCGAAGTCCTATTTATACTCAAGGAATACCCTGTAAAAAAGTACTCTAATTAGGCATTGAACATGTCGTGCAATCCAGTTTCGTTGTTCAACGCATGCGCGCGTCGTGCGTTACGTGTGGTTAGCATCCGATTTATTCCAAACAACCAATGCCGTGCGCAAACAAGTAGTTCCCAGTCCTAATCCTTTACATTCATTCGTTGAGCAGGGAATCCATCTACGCTGGTCCTTTTTCGTTAGCAGCCATATGCTCGTACAAGTCAGCACGCGAATGGTTACAACAATGATACAGTGGCTTGAATTTCTCTCTTTTTTTTTTTTTTTTTTTTTAATTTTGTAACTTTTTTGTAAATAACATATGCATAATGTTGTGGGTCTCCAAAGATTTCCGAGGATTGTTACAACTGATGAAAAACAAATAAATAAATAACCTTCTTCTTTTTAACTACATTCCAGTAGATGATATGTCAAAACAATTCATTTTTGATTATCTGTTTCTTAACTTACATAAATCAAATGGGCTTTTGATTTTGATTGTTTTAATTCCAAATTCAAAGTCAAGTTCAAAAACAATGAAAGTTAATTCATTTGTGCGACTAGACTAATATATATTTAATTTTTATTTATGTTATTCCCACCACAAAAGGTTAATTGGTAAATCTTCAGTACATTTTATACAGTGGATTGGTTAAGGATTCTTTTCTATTTATTTTCTATTTTTTTTTCTATTTTTTATTTATTTTTACATAGAGTGGAAATCCTGCTCTAGATACCAAACATGAAGCTTTTTCAAGCCACGTCAGGCCTCCAATATGTGGAACAGTAGTCTCACACCATTTGATAACGTTCATCTTTCTCATAAAGGCAATCACAAACATGGTAGGAATCAAACCCATTACCCTCACTGTAACCACGACAGATAGCGGGGAATATGAAAAGCATCTTGCTTCACCCTTAAAGACATAAATGTCAATTGTCAGGAATCAAACCCGCAGCCTGTTGGTTGTAGAGCGGGTACAACAGCCACTGGGCCAACCAGCGCGGTAAATATAGAGACTATATTAATTAAACATTACTATAATTATAATATTACTAAAACTCTTCGGGAGAATTTTATTGTTTTCAATTTGTGTTTAATCTAGTCATTATTTAATACTATCGCTTATCCTTCTTTCCCCGAAAACAGACAAACGGGCCATAAGAACAAACGCAATTGACAGATATAATACAATGGCCTTAATAGCATGAGATGCTTCAGTAATAAATCCAGTCCTACCCCTTCCTCTGGTGATGGTGAGAATATGTGTGTAAGAGTGACAATGTTAGGGTAACTGTGTGACGGGAAATTGGCATTATCATAGAAATGATTACGATGAGACAGGAAGCTTGCTGCTAATCATATGCGATAACATGCCAGCCTGGTTGACCGAGTGGTTGATCCGCTCTCCAGCGAAAAGGCTGCGGGTTCGAATCCCGCCGTGGGCATTGGTGTTTGTGATTGTCTGTGAAAATACTAGTGGTAATAATGGGCGGTAGACGACATTGGTGTAGATGATGATGATGATGATTATAGTTGCGGTTCGTTGTAGTTGGTGAATTGAGTGGTGGAAACAGAGTTGTAGAGTAGGTGCCCTCCCACGATGAGTCATTGGACTCGCTGGAGGTGTCGTGTAATAATAATAATAATAACTTGATTCCAGTTAGAGTTGAGGCCTATGACTGTAATACTAGTAACAGTTTTTCATGTGGTAGTGAGTTTGAAGCCATTTGGTGTGAGGCGAAATCTCAAAAGATAAATTACATAGTGGAGTGTTGTTATAAACCTGGTGTATCAGTTGCTAGAAATGAAAAAATGCATCACCAAATATAAAATATGAGCGAAAAGAGTAATCATAATGGGGACTTTAATTATCTAACCTTGACTGGCTAGCAGTAAAATCTCATGAGTTGAATGAAACTGAATTCACTGAGCTATTGGGAGACAACTATCTCAAGTAGCATGTGACAGAAAGAACTCGATGTTAACGAATGGTAGTTTTATTATAGTGTCAGAGGGTGTTCCATTTAAAGATGTAACTATTCTACCTCCAGTTGGTGACAGATAAAGCTGTGCTCAATTGGGAAGTGGCTAAGTTTAGGAATGTTTCATTCAGGTAAAGTTACATACTGAGGAGTATGCAACCTTTAGCAAATTATGAGCAGCTGAGGAGTATACTGAGTTTAGCACAATGATATAGGTTGCTGAATAAGAAGGATAGTGACAGTGCGTGTAATCTGGTGAAATATATAAAAAATACTTAAATGATGCAATATCATTGTAACCTTATCAAGAAAGAGATTCGTAAGAAAAGGATTATGTGATAGGAATACTGTGCATAAGGATAATGTTCGTCAGGATAATTTTAAGCAGCAGGGCAGACGTGTCACAACTGTTGTACAGAAAGCTATGTCTGAATATAAGAAGAAACTAGTTTTCAAGATAAAGATAACTGCAAAGAATTATATCAATAAGTAAAAGAAAGAATAATTCTACTGAATGCATATGGTGTCAGAGTAACAGATGCAGAAGAGTTTGTTCCACTAATCAGTTCCTATTATTCTAAAAGCTATCAATCTGGTGTATGCAATATTGAACTCACTGTTACTTCTTCACTGGATGAAGAACCTCAGGTGTATGAGACGGAGAAGGTATATGAGCTGTTGCACAAACTAAATGAAAACTCAGCAATAGGAATTGTGGTATATCAGTACAGGTACTCAAAGAATCTTCAACCGAACTTGCTATTCCTTTAACCAGGTTATATAATTTGAATCTCAGAAAGATTCAAATTATATAACTGGGTTTATTTCGGGTGTGCTAGGTGTGCAGTGCACATCCACGGAATAGCGATATCACCGATAGTAGATTTTTGCATTTATTTAAGTTAAAGACTCCCCTAATTGAAGTTTAAACATTGCATCACATTCGCGTTAATTGGCTGGGTGTGCTGTTACATATACGGAGCCTTTTGAACAGACGTACGGATTGCACAGCGGGTCAAATTCTTAGTGTTCCAGTGGTTTTAAGCTGCCCAGAAGGCTAGACAGGGAAAGATAATAGCACTTACTGGCTGTGATTGGATATTGTGTCTGACGAATGCATGCAGCATAGTCTGCGGGAGAGGAGTCTTTTCCATTCGTTGGAGTGAAGGAACAAAGCTCCTTGTTTTTCTAGCAGTATAGCATCTGTTGAGTTTGGAGAGTTTTTAACGGTATAGGGACATTTTTATTCTAGTCTTCTGAAACAACAGACGTAGTAAAAATTTATATATTTCTGAATAAAAATGAATACTTCGAGTCCGCGCCGTTAGCCTAGTGGCTGTGCGCTTCGCAACCATATGCCTGGGGAAGGAGAGTCCTAGGTTCGATTATCATCGGAGACGTGATCAGCTGAAGGATCTTCCTCTGCCATAGCCAAGTTAGCCGGTCTTGGGGGTGGACAGCAGGGTTTTTCCCCCAGTTTATCCTGGGGTTTGCCTGCTTTACCTCATTCCGTAAAGCAGGCAAACCGGCCTTGAGAACTCAACACTACGGACATAGGATACACCGGGGAATGGGGCTGACCACCTTATCCTGTGAACGGTTTAGGTCCGATGATTGATAAAACACTCGACACTGCAAGGTAAAAGAGGGAAAGGAAGATGAGATGAGATAAGAATACATCTGAATTCTTCTGTTTATTAAAAGTACTTGTTAATCTACAACAAAATGCTGGTATATGTAAGATATCTAATATTAATAAGAGAGATGAGCCACTGACACTAAATCACGAACAAAAATAAATAAATTAATTAATTAATGAAGGAAGGATTCCTGAAAGTGTGGATTTTTTCGATAATGATCAGATATTATGTATCCTATTATTGCGTAAAATGTATACTGAATCTCAGTAAACAAAAGAATCTTCTTAGAAAACGAAGCAAAATATACATTAACTAGAGTACATGCACAACAAATTTTACCAGATGATTTGCTTTTCCATCAAACCACATGTATTCCTGCCACTCCTAAAGTTAGTGATTCATAAATGAATCACCTGATCGGCATTATTATTTCATTATTATTATCTCTGCCTATAGTGGCTGTTTATGATTTTTTTTTATTTATGCCATCATAAATTACTCTTATTCATGTCTAGACTTAATACGATCAAATGCTATTCGCGCCCAGCAACTTATAAGACACACATATCACAAATGTTAATTGTTAATATTTGCCATCAAGTTAATTGTTTGCCATTAATGAAAGTATTTCTAGTTACACTTATTTTTTCCTTTACATTTCCCATTCTCGAATGACCTATTAATGATGGTTCGCATATTTACACCTTTTCTTTTGATTGAATTGGACCGATTAAGATGAGCGCTGACGCGCTATGCACTCTTAAAACTTTCATACACGATAAAAATGCGGTCAGATCGCCATGAATTTTGTAGTGCGGGATGTATAAGCCACATGACAGCACACCCAACCAAAATGGGCACGCGACACCACCGGAAAGAATGTATTTCAATCCCATTGTACAAGCTTGGTGCAAAGACCGATGTATCCAACTATCGACCAATCAATATCTGAAGAGTGGTGGTGAAGATTTTGAAAAAGATGGTTAAGGTTCGCATTCAGAAATTAGTTGACAGATGGTCTCTACTTTGCAATGAACAGCATGGGGTTACTAAGGAGAGCTCATGTTTTAGCAAGTTGCTCACATTATATATACCGTATATGTAGGCGTATAAGACGAAGCTTAAATTTTAGGCTATTTTTAGGTTTTAAGCTTATGTCGGTTGTATAAGCCCCCCCCATTTCTTCTTTTTTTATATTAATGCAACGTTAGGTATTGTTGTTATATCCATTATTTTTATATCTATGCATATCCGTTATTATTATTATTTTTTTTTTTTGCATAGCATAGATTTAGTATTTATACCAATTACCCTAATTAAAAGTGATTAACCCCAATTTTAATTTAATTATTAATTTTATATTTTTTAAAATTTTAGGATTATTAAAATTGTTATCATTTAAAATCATGGAAGCAACAACAGAACGAAGAAACTATGAAGCTCGATTTAAAATAACGGTAATTGAAATGACAAAGCAAACTAATAACTCTGCTGCTGCAAGAAAGTTTAACCGAGAAGATGATAAGAGAATGGAGGATGAAAGAAGATATTTAAAAAAAATTGCCCAAGAAATATGTGCGATGAGAACGGGGATCACCCAATGGCCGCAAAGGAAAAATCACGTTGCAGAATGCGTATTCGAACAAAGGCAGAATGGTTATCTTGTTACAAGAAATATGATTAGAGTATATGCATTAAAATGGTCAAGATTGAATCCTGATAAAAGTATAGAATTTCAAGCTACTTCAGGATGGTGTAATCGTTTTATGAACAGGAAAAATCTGGCAATACAACAAAAAATGATAATTGCTCAAAAACTACCAGCAGATCTTGACAACAAACTTAGCAGTTTCTATAAATTTATTATTCAGTTGAGACAAGAACATAAATTTCTATTATCAAATATTGGAAATATGGATGAAACTCCTATGAGGTTTGATATTATAAGCAATAAAACAGCGGTCTAAAGGTAGTAAGAATGTGCTAGTTCGAAGTTTTGATCAAAGCATGGAATAAAGTAAAGACTAATCTTATGGAATGTACGGAAGATGATCTGTTGTAGGACACTGATGACGATGAAAACGAAATCAATTCACCGGATTCGAACTGGGATCCATATGACGATCGTATAAAAAATGAATCTGAAGAACTATGTTCAAAAGATGATGAAGAAAATTAACATGAAAATTGAGATTAATAATTATTGTTATTTGTTTTTTAAGACTTACATCTATTGTAATATTTTAAATAAATGTATGTAACAAAAAATTAATCTGATTTGTTTATAAACACTGCATATTTTCTTATATAACGATAAATTGTAATTACCTAAATGTTCATCCAAGAAATTAAGCTTCCCTTTTTATACTTGCCGTATAAGACGACCCATGATGTCGAGGGGTTTTCTGTAGTATTTGAGAGTCGTCTTATACGCCGACATGTACGGTTTATATAATAATGTTACCATTGAACTAGACAATGGGAATGGATACACCCTGATAATTTTGGATTTTGCTAAGGCTAGTGGATAAGAGGATGGCGGACTGACAGATATCAAAAAGTGTTATACGAGTAATGTTAGTCACTAAGATTCAAGGTAACCAGTGGTATACCAAAAGGAAGGGTGCTTGGTCCACTATTATTAAATTTCAAGATTAATTTCATTGGGAAGGATGGATTTGACAGGCAACTTCTAGCTATTTGCTGTGATGCAAAGGATAGGTAGGTTAATTAAGAATGCTGCTGATATGCAGTACTTGCAGAATGATTGGAATAGGCTGGAATTGTGGGCATGGGAAAATGGATGTCAGTAAATGTAAAGTCATTTACTTTGTCCTGATTATATATCCAACGTCGTATTATATTGGTGGGATTATGCTAGAATAAACTGATCAGGATAGGAATCTTGGAGTGTTAGTAGATAGGAAGTTGAGGTTCAGGGGCCATGTGGCAAAGATTGCAAATACAACTCAAACGATAATTGCAATACCGAAACGAACTTTCCTTCCCATGTAAAGATAAGGATGTCATTGTCATTTTGCCTCTTTACATGGTCTTGATTAAACCCCACTTGGATTATTGTGTCCATAACCGACTCTATGGAAAATGCCCCCCAGTCATTCCAATTTTTCAACATACAATGGCCCCTGTTTCCTTTTTCCAGAAAGAGATCATAAATCTGTTGTCAAAATTAGACACAAAAAAGCCCCTGCTCCTGACTGCATTTCTCCAATTCTCCCGAAGGGCTGTGCAGAAGAACTGACTACTATCCTATGCCGTCTGCACACACTATCTTACGCCACTGGAATATATCCTAAAGCCAGAAAATTGGCCTATATTCAACACCCATTCCCAAAAAGGAAACAAATCGCTGCCATCTAACTACCGCCCTATCTCACTCACCGTAATCCTATCTAAAGTGATGTAGAAAACCATCAATTCTCAACTACTACTCTACTTTGAAGGTACCCAGCTATTAAGCAGCCATTAGTACGGATTCCGCCTATGCCGATCAACAGGTGGCCAGCTCTCATATATCACCCATCTCTGGACATATACCATGGAAATATTTGGCGAATCCGAAGTAGTTGCACTCGATATCTCAAAGCCTTTGACCGAGTCTGGCACAAAGGCTTATTAAGCAACCTTCCATCATTTGGACTGTCTCAGGACATCTGCAGAAGGATTGCCAGCTTCCTGTCTGGACGTACACTATGTATAATGGTAGATGGTTCCCTATCTCCCTAATATCCAACTAATGATGGGATCCCACAAGGTTGAGATCTCTCACCGACCCTCTTCCTTCTATACATCAATGACCTACTTCAGTTGACCTCCAACCCAATACACAGTTTTGCAGATGACAGCACACTACATTCGTCCCTTTCATTTGATAAATCCTACCCTACACAACTCACTTCAACCCACAGAACATCAACCACAACTTCCCTTAACGCAGCCCTCCAAAACATCCTCCGATGGGGCTCATATAACTTCGTCAACTTCAACGCTAATAAAACCCAGTTCTGTCTTATTTCCCACGAGAACATGAAATTTCTCTTCTCAGAATTACCATGACATCAAGCCGCTCATGGCATAAACACATCACAACCATTGCGTCCTCAGCTTCCAAAAAACTAAGCTTTCTTTTTCACTCAAGACGTTACTTCACTTCAGAACAGCTGTTAACCTTATACAAATCGCAAATCCGCCCAGCTATCGAATACTCTTCTTATATTTGGAGTGGGGCTCCTAAATACTCCCCCAAAATGCTTGACTCAACACAGAGGAGAGCAATTAGACTGATAAATGATCCATCTCTTACCGACTCACTCCCCCACTTTCACATAGACGTTTAGTCTCTAAAATTTATATATTCTACAAATATTTTCATGGAAAATGCTCATCTGAAACAACTTCAATAATTCCCCACTCTATAATAAAACCATTGGAACACGTACAGCCACTACCCAACATCCCATCACAGGACACACTGAAACCCACAGAACAAGTTTCTTCTTCTCCTCCTTCATCCCTGCTACTGCTGTACTGTGGAACAGTCTTAACCCCCGAAGTATTTCACAAGGAATACAATATACAGGTTTTATATCGAATGTTAACAAGTTCCTCCTTTCCCATCCCACGACCCATATACGGTACTAACGTACTACAGGTTAGCCAGCCAACCTCTCGTATATGGGTCCAAAATAAAAAAAAAGTTCCTTTCTCCTGGTTTCGGTTGTAATCTGATATATTGGAAAGATTGCAAAGGAGAGTGTTAAAAGTGATATGTGGATTATGGATACTGATTATGAAGACGGATTGAGAATTTTTAGACTGGCGACACTAGCAAACAGGTGAAAGAGGGGTGATATGATTGAGACTTACAAATTTCTGAAAGGATCACACAGGATTGCAGTTGATGGAATTTTTGATTATTCGGAGGATGTCGAAAGGACAAGAGGGACCCCCCCACACCCACCCCGTTGGAATCTGAGAAAGAATATACCGCTAAGAAAGGACTGAGATCTAGATTTTTCTCTCAGGGATTGATTGATACGTGACTGGAATGTATTACTATTATTATTATTATTATTATTATTATTATTATTATTATTATTATTATTATTATTATTATTATTATTATCATTATTATTATTATTATTACGGGCGGCTCCAGAGAGTCCTTAGACTTATCGCGGGAGTCCTAAGCATCATGTCCACACAACTGTTCGACATTCTCACAGTATCTATCATACCTTGCCTTAACCTCATTCACGGTCGTAGCACCCACAACAGACTCTGGCAGCTTATTCCACTCATTTACCACTCTAAAAGTAAGGAACCCAGCTCTAACACCTTTACTAACCACACTCTTGCCCAGCTTCCATAGATGTCCCTTAGTTTTCCCACCACCAGTCCTGATCTCAAAAATATCCTCTGAATTTGTCCTATAGAAACCCTTTAGTAATTTGAATGTCTGAATCATATCACCCCTCTTCCGCCTATCAACCAATTTCTGCAACCCACAAATCTTCAACCTGTTCTCATAAGGTTCATTTCATAGACCTGCTATCATCTTGGTCACTCGCCTCTGGATCCACTCCACCTTCTCCCTATCAAGAAGAAACCTAGGTGACTAAATCTGGGCACAGTATTCGAGATGAGGTCTTATCAAGGCTCGGTACAGAAGAACAATAACTTGCTTGTCTCTGATCGTCAAAGTATTTTTCAACAACCAAGTGAGTTGATGAGCTGATTTAGCCACTTTTGCAATGCGCCCGCTAAACTTCATCTCACTATCCACCAACACTCCCAAGTCCTTGGTCTCATCAATCTCCTGGAGTACAGTTCCACCAATGCGGTATACTGCTGCTAATCTTTTCACCCCAAAATGCATAACCTTACATTTTGCCACATTAAATTGACATCCATTCTCCTTAGCCCAGAACTCCAATCTATCCAAATCATCCTGCAAAATTTTGACATCATGTGCATTCACTATTGCTCTACCCATCTTTGCATCATCAGCAAACAAATGAATAGTTGCTCTCAGATCCTTTCCTATAGCGTTAATGAACAAATTAAATAGTAGTGGTCCAAGAACAGAACCCTGCGGCACACCACTAATCACAGGCCATCTTTTGGACGCTACTCCTGAATAAACTACTCTCTGATATCTCTCCATCAACCACTCACCTGTCTACCTGACCAACCCTATATCATTCCAATATGTTGCAGTTTAGGGATTAGAATTCCATGTGATATCCTGTCAAAGGCCTTAGCCAGGTCGAGCAGTATCACTGTAAGCCCATTACCTTTATCCAGTTCAGCAGTCACTGTGTTATAAAACGTGAGCAAGTTACTGAGGCATGATCTACCCTTCGCAAAGCCATACTGTCGTCCGTACGGTATTTGATTTTCATCAATCCATTCCTGTATTTTTCCCTTGACTACTTTCTCCAAGACCTTGACAACGACTCCTGATATGCTGATCGGTCGGTAATTTGCAACAGTAGTCTTGGATCCTCCTTTATGCAGTGGAACTATTTTCCCCTCTTTCCACACTTTCGGGACTAAACCAGACCCTAGACTCAGATTAAACAACATGGTCAAGGGCACTGATAATTCTTTAACCGCTTCACGCAAGACCCAAATGTATGACATGTAGGACAGCGGGTGCTTGTGGCATGTGATGTTCCGCGATGAATAGCTGACCTCCTGAAGGTTTCTCTTAATAATAATAATAATAATAATAATAATAATAATAATAATAATAATAATAATAATAATAATAATAACATTATTAAACCTGATAAAATGGTCATTCTCGTACTTCATAACTGATAGAATATGCGCTAATGATATTGCTATTGATAACATGTTTGTTCTAATTGTATACATCTTATACACAGAAGAATAATTGATTCTTTTACGTACAAAAATATATTTACGTTATATATGTATAAAAGAAAAAAGGAAAGATTGTTTATACACACAAAATTAATGAATTAGGTAGTGCAGTATCTTTATTTTAATCTTTTACGTTAAAATATCTGGCATAATCGTACATTATAATTTAAACCAGTATGTTTTTTAATTTAGAAAGATTTGTTTGTTTGAAGCGTGTATTGCAGCATATAAGATATTACATTGATTTCTAAACAGGTAATATTTAATTATATTTACTTTTCAGAGACGAGTCTTCTCTTCCTACAACTATCAGGTCGTATTGACTTGGTGGAAGTTCCTAAACGAAATTTCGAGAATAAAGACCAGAATAAACATTGGTTTATAAATGATTTTTCAATTTTGTTTCGTCTATTTTTGTTTTGTTTAATCTATTTTCTTTTATTTCATTATCTTTGTACATACTCACTATTGGCTGAAATAAAATATAATATATACTGTATATATTTATTCATTGTTAATATATCCAACAATACATGTCTTTTTACTTTATCAGATGCTGTTTCATAATCTATAAACAATAGTGAAGTTTCTAAATTAAGTTTACTCTTCTGTATGTGTAAGTAGTTTTAAACATAGCAGCGTCCATTGTTGAGCGTCCTTTTCTAAATCTATGTCGACATTCTAATATATTTTAACTGCATAATTTTTAATTTTCATCAACTATTTACGGCATATTTCGTGGCATGTACAATAAACTATTTCCGCTGTAATTAACAGGTTGTATTTTATCATTTTTTTAAATATTTAAATATTTTTAAAATTTTATCATCTTTTTTTATCTCGTGTTCCATTTTATTGTTATATGTCTACTTGTGTATATATACACATATTTTATTTTAGAATTTTAATAATCTCAGATAATTTTTTTTCTAAATAGTTCACAGTTTATCACGTCTTGTCCTTCTTTTTTTACCATTTTTTCACTTAGGTTCTGCTTTAAAACTTTCCTTGTTATAACATTATTAAAATCATTTTAGAAAATTTTAGTGTTAGTTTCTATTTTAATATTATCTGTCCACAAGACGTGTAAAGTGCTTTAAGAATTATTTGAAATCTACTTTATAACTTATATTTTCAATTTATTTTATATCTGAATTCACACGGTTTACTATTTTATAGGAATTTATACATAAATAGATAAATAAATGTGTAGAAATCTTTTGTAATATTCAATTTCTTCTTACTATTTATTTTTGTCACTAGCTAGCTATTTATTTCATTGTGCAATGTATGTATTTTTTTTATTTTTATGATATTTTTGTGGTCTTAGACGTTTCCATGCTGCCGATGTAATAATTTATAATAATAAATAATAAATAATAAACGCCGAATTATACCCTTTGTGACATAAACTGACTAGAAAATCAACAAAAAGCAACGTAATTCTATTAATTATTTTGCCGTAAAATAGTCAATAATTAATCACCTTTATTATTAACACAAAAAAGAACAATAAAAGGCTGAGCATAGAGTAAATAAAATTACATTTGCATTCAGCTATAAATCCAAGGACAACTACAAAACTTGAAACGGTAAGATATTCAGTCGTGCGAAGATGATGTAGAAAGGAGGTTGCATGCTGCCTTTAAGTTGATTCAGGTGTTCGCACTCCATTTTCTCATTCGCATACGAGCAATCTTGGAGGGCTTCCAATTTATTTTTCGTGAAAGTAATCTTCCACGTGTACAATCTTGACAATTGTTGAGAAACATGAATTCAGATTATCACATGTCATCAACTGATACTGTCACTAGCCAACATTTTTTTTAGATTTATAAATCACTACTTTTGTAGTTACGAGATATACTCGTAGAAATATGAACAATCGTTTTTAGAGAAAATTTCTGATTGACCATATATCTTAATATTACTGAAACAATGATGATTTCAATTTCAAACAAAATTATTTCTTAACTGTACTGTTAGGTTTGAACTTTATAGTTAATAAATAATTGCGTTTGAACAGTGGAAGATGTTTTTATATACTGTTAGTAATATCAGGAATGCTGGTTTATGGATGTCGTGACAGAAGCACTTACATCAGTAAGTACTTCCTTCACGACATCCGTAAGTACATCCTTCACTGATGTCAGTAAGTACTGACATCAGTGACGGATGTACTTACACCAAGATTCCCTTGTCAATTCTTTTTCTGCCATTTGTCTTGCAAATAGAATCCCCCATCACCAATTGTTCTAAAAGTATGGCAAAATCTCTAATAAAGTATCAGAGTGCAACATCACTGAATTACTGCAGAATTAAATTTCTAAAATAGTATTTATATTTCAAGCAAATATGGATAAATGTTCGACATACAAAGTACTACAAAAATGAGGTTTTAAAAAGATTATCGAATGTGAAGTTTTAATAACAGTTATCAACTTGTTTTCTGATAGAAAATAAATAAATAAACACCATTTTACAAAAAATAAATAAAAATAATAAATAAATAACTACATAAATAAATAACAATTGAATTGTACGGTATAAATGTTTACATATTTATTTCATCATATACATTAACGGTATTAACACAGTTCCATATAAAACAAAACCGGTTAGGTAATTTATAAAGTGACTAATCTTTAAAAGTTTCAAACCAGCATCATGGTGTATACGTGTGTGTGTGGTTGGGGGGTGGGAGAGAAACATTGCCTCAAATCACAAGCTACAGTCAAGTAAGTAAAACGATTCAGATTTAAAGGCAACAACTGAAGGAATAAAGCTGGGCGTGAAGTATTATTTTTGTTTTATGTATTTATTATGACTTTTCAGACTACCGCTCGTAAAAGAGAGGTACAGAGAGTTGTAATAACATCTATATTAGTATGTAATATGTATTATTTTCTCGAATAGTGCTCTGTGCAGAAGCTCCAACGAACGATCTACTAGTAATGATTGCAATAATGATGATAGTATATATAGTATTTCTTTTTTTTTTTTCAGGTGGGTGTTAGCAGTTGTTCCTGTCTATCGAAAGTAGACCAGGTTGTATATATGTAACATTTCTTGCACTGAGGGATAATTTCAAGGAACGAGTTTTACTCAGAAAAAGGGATAAAATCGATGGTCTGTGGCATGGTTGTCAGGTGGAAATAAGTTTTGTTATTGCTGGGAATTACTGCCAGTGCAGCTGCGGTTATTAAGCTAATGTTATTATCGCTGTGAATTGGGTGTGCTGTTATCCGACTCTTATGCGGTGATGAAAAATTCAATTTCGTAGAAAGAAATCCTTTCACAACCGTATGATAATGGATAACTCATATTCAATTGAAAATCCCCCTGTAAGAAGTTCTTCGCATTCCAAGCTGGATTCTAACTCAGTTCTTTCCATCCATGGTCATCACCGTTATCAAATAAAGGACGGTGACCTACGGAGTTAAGATCATATTTTATGTGATACTTTGGCAAGATGCACTTTGTATATAAGGAATGTGAATAGTTATGAAAAATTAGATAATTTTGCTATACTGTGTGTGTGTGTGTGTGTGTGTGTGTGTGTGTGTGTGTGTGTGTGTGTGTGTGTGTGTGTGTGTGTGTGTGTGTGTGTGTGTGTGTGTGTGTGTGTGTGTGTGTGTGCGTGTGCGCGCGCGCGCGTGCGTGCGAGTGCGTGTAGCATTAATGAAGGCTCAAGCCAATGATTTGAGCCTTCATTAAGAGTTATTTGATTCTCTAAGTGTTTGAGATGGATGATATACATGGAATTAATTCATATATCATTTAGAGAGCGTGGCCTGCAGTAGGAATGCGTCACTTTCTTATTGGAGACGAATTCCTAAAAAAATGGTATTTCATTGTGATTCGAGGATAATTTTAATCCTGGAATAAGAAAGATGGATTTTATAAAATAAATTGTTTGAAATCTTGATCGATCTCAATCGAGTCAACAGACATGTGATCTAAGTATCTAGCACATGGATAGTTTTCGATTTCAATGGGGTAGAGCAGAAATTTTTCTCCTAAATTTTCCAGAAGTAATTAGAACTGCGAAGCGCTCACTACAGGAAGTTCATTCACCTTTGGTTCTAAAGTTCATTCTGCTATATTTAATATCCGTAGTTCACTACAGATATAACTAGCTGTATGATGTCGGTGAAATATCTTGAGATAAATATTACAGATGGTAAGGTGGAAATAGATAATCAGTTAAAAAAGAGGTGATGTGAAAGCTTGCTGTGATATCAGAAATATCGAGGTTTAAATCGTCTCGTGAGTTCTTAACAAGAACTCACGAAACGATTATGTGTGTGTGTGTGTGTGCGTGCGTGTCTGTGTGTGAAGCACAGGGCAAACCACGCTATCCTCGATACGGTTAAATGTAGAAAACTCCACAACTCCACAAGGTAAAAGAGGAGGGGGAAATAATAAGTATATAATATTTAATAACATTATCGAGTTAACAATTAATACTATTTACAAGATTCATATTATTTAATATAATAAAAAACAGAATAATATTAAATTTATTATGGATTGAAAATAATATTAAAAGACCAATTTCTGTGTGACAAAGAATGTTTTTACTATTCATATTTTGTTTTATAAGTTATCAAGAAGTAGGCTATCTTTAGTCACGTTTCAGTCCAAGTGTAACACCTTTTAGCAGAATATATACAAATCAATGTAATCCTGTTCGTTTCTTTTTCTTTGAAATAGTCACAAATAAAATTATTATTTTTATTGTTCAATGATATCGCACAAAAGAAGGAACAAGAAATGGCATCATATAAAAAGTAATTTTTCATTCAGCTACGAGTCAAGGACAATTACTAAACTTGAAGCCATAAGGTATTCAGGTGTTGGTTATGGTTAGGGAGGAGATTCCGTTGTCTTCGTTCAGTTGATTCAGTTGTTCGCACTCGATTTTAGCCTGCACAATGGAAGACGTCGAATTTATTTTGCGTGCAAGAAGGCTTCTGCTCCTACGATCATCACTATTGTTCTTAAACACCGCTTCAGATTATCACATGTCATCACCTGATATAGTGTGACAATTTCAACAATTTCTTGTAAATTGCGAAATGTGCCCGTTTTTTAGTTGTGACATATATAGAACTATGAACACTTGTTCATAGAGACTGTAGCTGATAGAAAATAAAGTAAATCTTTATATTATTGAAACAATAACTGTTTCTTAACTTAAAAGTACTCAACAATCAGTTTATTAATTTTTATGAGGTTTTGGATACATTTGTGACCTGTAAATAGTTGTTCATATGAACACATTATCTAGCAGATGATATAACGTCTGAGAAATAATAATAATAATAATAATAGAATTGTTTACAACGTATATTATTATAATATTAACAGCGATGATTATTACACGTTTTTTTGCATTTTACACTGTATATATACAAATACTCTCTCCCTCTCTCTCTCTCTCTCTCTCTCTCTCTCTCTCTGTGTGTGTGTGTGTGTGTGTGTGTGTGTGTGTGTGTGTGTGTGTGTGTGTGTGTGTGTGTGTGTGTGTATATATATATATATACATATATAAATATATATATATATATATATATATATATATATATATATATATATATATATATATATATATATATATATATATATATATATATATATATATATATATATATATATATATATATATATATATACACACATATATATATATATATATATACAAGATCAGCGATGAACAAGAGGAGTACTGGATTGGATTCCACGAAGGAAAAACGACCACGACGCCGACCTAAATCACGGTGGATTGATGGTGTCATCGAATTTGGGGTTGAAAAGGAATGGAAAGTCAGAGCCATGGACAGAGTGTTTTGGAGTAATCTTAGAAAGGTTTTCATCGAGAAGTGGATCAACAATGGCTGATGATGATAATGATTATTATTATTATTGTATAAAATTATTATATAAGAAATTATTATATAAAATTTATCTTTTATATAATAATATATCTTTTAAACTAATAATGATAATTATATACACAAAAAAATTATATATATATACAGTGTAGCCATGAAATAACTTTCCATCTTTGGAGGCATCTGTAGCTAAAATCAATAAACGGATGAGACCAAATTTTATATTGAGACATTTGAAGGCATGGGGAGATGATTTCCGTCAAAAAAAGATTTAGTACCAAAAGTCGCAGATATGGTACATTTTGGCGCTGGCGGAGCCGAAAACAACGGATAATTACATTAAAGGCAGATAAAATGGAATATTAACATTTCGACGGTGTAAGTGACAGCTGCGTCCTCCGTTCCAGCTGGATATGTGGCGCGTTACAATGATAATAATAATAATAATAATTAAAATAAAACAACAACTTGCGAGAGACACAGAAACCAATGTCGTGATTGAACCCACAGGAAATAATGTTTTATTCATCAGAATCAGGGTCATCTGGACCACATACACGATTTTCAATGTGCTGCCCTTTCTAGTGTATAACAAATTGCATCCGGTGTGCGACATACTCTACAGCTGAGCGTAAGGAGTCGGATTGGATATTCATAACAGCCCGTTTTATGTTCTTTTTCAAGACATGCCAGTTGGGAACGCCACCAACATACACAACGGATTTCAAATACCTCCACAACCAAAAGTCACATGGAGTGATGTCCGGGGATCGAGGCGGCCATGCCGCTGGAAAGAACTGACTGATAACCTTCTCATTACTGAAATGCTGGCGTAAAAGGCGCTGTACTGAAAGTTCAATATGTGGCTGCTTTCCGTCCTCTACCAGGTCTAACTCCTAGTGATCCCGTTTCTTCAAACTTTTTAATCATAGATCTCAGTGCTACAGATGACATAGGACCTGTGCGCAGGTTATGAAGCCTTCTAAATTCCCGAAGGGCCGCTACGGCATTGCACTGCTTAAGGTAAAACAACTTAACAAGTGAAGCACGCTGAGGCAAGGTAGGATGCATATTGAGCACAATTCATCCGTCATTCGAATAACTGTCTGAAAGTTCCCAATCCCTATTTAAGTGGAATTAGTGGCGCTTCTCTCACGTACGCACAGTAAAATTTGCATAATCATTTGCAAATATCTGTCTGCTTTCGGCTCCTCTAGCGCCAAAATTTTTCCTATCGGTGACTTTTGTTACTAATTTTTTTTTTTTTCGCGGAATTCGTCTTCCCATGCCTTCGAAAGTCTCAATATAAAATGTGGTCTTATTCCGTGTGTTAGTTTTAGCTACAGATACCTCCAAAGAGGGAAAGTTAATTTATGGTCACCCTATATATATATATATATATATATATATATATATATATATATATATATATATATATATATATATATATATATATATATATATATATATATATATATATATATATATATATATATATATATATGTGATAACTCACTCTAATCTTTAAGCAAAATGGATACTCTGAAAAAAGTATTCATTTTCTGAAAAATATCCATCGATTAAGAAATTTCTTCTGGGTCCTCCTCGGCAGTGCACAATAGAAACTATTAATTTTAAAGGTCTCTCCATTCCATACATTAGCACAGTCTCTAAAAAATTTGCTAAAGTCCTTAAAAAATACAATATCAGGACGTTCTTCACCACACTTCCTAAAATCCGTTCTCTAATCAGCCATCCAAAACCCACTCATCACAACCTAAAATATCCAGGTGTATATAAATTATGGTGCGATTGCAATATCCCTTATTTTGGACAAACTAACAAATCTATTGAACAATGTATTGAAGAGTATAAGAGAGAAATCTCTTACAAAAGATCTCATGCAACGGCGTTATCCAGTCATATTCTTTTTTCAAATAATCCTAATGATAACCAACAAAGCCACTCCGTTTGCTGGGATAGATCAGAAAATATCTTTCGCTGTGATGATGAGTTTGAGAGAAAAATTGTAGAATCAAGAGAAATCCTGCTGAACCTTGTCCACTTAAACAACAATTTGAGTTATAACATCCCAGATAGCCATGCTGCAGTTATTCAATATTGGCGTTCACGTGAGTCTGCACGTATACTTGCAATAAACAATGGCACGCCTGTTAGAACAACTTGAAAAAATACAACGTTTTTCATGTATCAATTATGTGTGGCAATTTTTACCTATAATATCCAGTTTGTTTAGATACTTCAATGTTTCTTACTATTCTTTTCCTTTATGAATACCTGAAAAAGGATGTTATAAGCCGAAACTAGTATTATTCTCATTAAAATTTTTATAAGTTATCCCTGTTTTTGAAGTCATTAAATCTATATTTAAAAAAAAAAATATATATATATATATATGAAGAGGTTTCAGGTATGATTAGAGTATAGAATTAGACTGCTAATAGTTTTATACTAGATACTGTTTGCAATATATGTTTAATACTATTATTATTATTCATTGTTATCATGTGTATTGAGTACTGATATATGTACAATTAAGATACTACTAAAAGTATTACATTTATGTTATACTTATTACACAATGCTGAAGGCGTTTATTTTATTTTTTAATATACGAAATTATAGTAATACCAATAGAAAGTGCAATATATTATACAGTTTACACATCTTTCGAAGCAATAGCGATGTGAAGATGAATAAGTATATAATTGCATTACTCTTTTTCTTTTCTTTTCTTTATTTTATTTTATTTTTTTTTTTTTTTGCATGTGACTACTTTAATGTTACACACTTTAATGCTGCGCATTGAGTTTAGTGACAGAGGAGCTCTTTTTAGGACAGCATAGGAAGTTACGTTCTTTATTTTGTATGGAAGCTTATTTAATAAGTTAAATTTATAGAATTTACGGGTTGCTTTTCCAAGAGCATTAATATAATTACTTGTGATATGTGTTATATGCTGAGGTCTTATTTGATATGGAATTGTTGTTGTTTTCTGGAAAAGTAGTGTCTTAGCGATGTTAAAGTCGGAAGTTGAATGTTGATATATGTTGATGGAATAAACAGATAGGACTACTATTTTGACAGTCAATTCCGTTCTCAACATCAGCCTGTTCTGTAATGCATTCATTTGTTTCATCAGATTTGCTTACAAAACCATAACAACTGATACCATTTCACAATATAGACTCACCTAGAAATTTATAGAGATTTATAGATGATTTTGCTTGTATTTGAAATATACACAAATATTTTTGTGTATATAATTGATATGTATGTTTCATCGGCTATTGTGGTCAAAGCACAGGTCTAAGTAACTGAGGTGTGTAACTTCTGTTATTGCTGGGCACGGACAGGTTTTTGTTTACTTTGGAGTGAAGTTTGACATTTCAGTGATGTGCGAGAGATATGTAGCCATCCATGGGTTTCTAAATATTGTAAGCTGAGATTTCTTGCTATTTATTACTATAGACGTGTGCATGAGATAATCAGTGATAATGGCGAAGACTGATTGTAAATGTTATAAGCCTCTTGAAGGGGCTTTGTGCATTGATAATGGGTAGTGTATCATCTTCTTACTGGTAGATGCAACCGCATAGTTGCAGGTTGGATAAATCGTTTACAAAAATATTGAAAAGGCATGGCAATAGACTGTCCTTGCGGAATCCCATAATTAATCTCAGTTCTGTTGCTGTAGGTATGATTTATTTTTGTAATGCTGGTTCATTTTTAAAAAGTATGCGAACCAGTTGTGGAGTTTTACTCTTTGACCTGCTGCTTAATATTTTAAAAAGAATTTTGTGCTCTGTAGTGTCAAACACTTTAGAGAAGTCAAGAGCAAGTGTCAATAAGAACTGGATTTTATGTCCAGGGATGAGTTTGTCATGTCAGAATGAATATCCAGTAAGATACTGGTTCCTTTCCCTTATTTTTACGAAATCAGTATTGAGTATTGGATATTATTTAGAATTTCTCTAGATATATGGATATTGTTTCATTCACTATCCCTTCCATGATTTTTCTATTACTGAAAACTAGGATAAAGGCTTGATTTCCTTTATTACCGTATTTATCGAATATACCTTGCCCTCGAGAATATCTTGCACCCCGTGATTTTACTTTACGAAAATGAAATTAAAATTTCTAGCATATATCTTCCTCAAAAATAAGTTAAAAACTTTAAAGAATAGAAAGAAGATGTTGTTATGGAAGATTCAGATAATTTGGAATTCGGTTGAAGAGAATCAGCATTTCAACTCAACAATCGTCTGCTCTCCTTCTTTGTTGAAATTGCGCAATCGTTTGTTAATACCACACGAATCATAATCAAGACCGGAAGTAGCGACAGTGAATAGTAGATTATTGGTAATTCAAACCCAGTTTCAGCTTCTTTTTTTTTTATCATGGCGATCTTATGATCCCGAAAAGATAAAAGGAATCAAGAATGAAACTCTTTGTTTAAACTTAATTAAAGAAGCATTGTCACTAAAGATTTAAATATATCGAATGACGAAGTTAAGTAGCCGAGTGCGTAAATAACGTTGATAATAAATGCATTCATTTTAATACACAATATGAGCAATTATAAATTATAATGAACACTGAGAATTTAGTTATAAACGTCGATGTAATATTTTCCTGAAGATCTTTTGATTCTGAAAATCCAATATATATATATAAAACACCATGATCTTTTAACTTTCATTTTTGTGGAAACGTGCGACTTATATTCGAATAAATACGGTCTGTGGTACAGTTCTGACTGTTATTTTTAGGTGTTCGTAGCACTTTACATTTCTGAAAATTAATAACAATTTCAATATAACAGAAGATATTTGTTATATTAAAATTGTTATTAAATTTGTAATTTGTTCCTTGAAGATATTATTAAATTTTCCTCTAATAATAACGAGAGTGACATATTTGGTTCTCGAGAATTAAGAAAGCTATTACCCCAACGGTGTCAATACAAGCAATAACAGGTAGTGATTAGATTAGAGACAGCCTGCTAATAGTATGTTGGGCCAAAGCGAACATTCATTGTACTTCGGAGCAATGATTTTGTGAGGTTGGTCACAGACTGACCTGGTATCTTATTTTAGAAGGACATGAGGAATCCATGCAATTCCATCGGCTAATGCTTCTGGTTCAAGCACATACCAAAGATTGAGTGGCCGGTATGTGTAGTTATAATGGAGAATGCTTTGGTTTTTCTAGCCTGGTATCAGCAAACATCTTAATCGCTTGGTAAAGTGGAAGCTGACATTAAATAACGATGTTTAATGCTTTTGATGCGATGTCCACAATACAATGAAGTATTTGTTTTGACTATATCCATCTTTAATTAGAATAGCATGAGCATAAATACAAATATTCAAGAGGATAACGATGTAATTATATGCTTGTAGATTGATATTCAAGAATATAGCGGTGTGATATGATATGAAGATGGACAGCCAGTGTTCTATTTATCCATGTATTAACGTTCGTCTATTTCATCAGGTTTACAAGGTGTAACTTCCACTTCCAAATATTTCTGAATTTAAAGCAATGTTTCTCATTGAATAGTAGTTTATTTATTATATCAGGAATATAAATTTCCTCCTGGTGACTTTGCTGTGTCCATTATTCTTGTGTTTGTGCTTTTATAGAATATAATCTTCTTAAAAATATCTGTTCCTAATTATTCTGTAGTTAGTTGCAATAGTTCACTGATGTCCAAAGCTAAGGACGAACCTGCATATGAAATAATTTTCATTACTACAGCCATAAGTAGATATAAATTTATTGCTAACGTATTATTAAATTATATTACACAAATAATGTGTTATAAATTTAATTACAAACTAAATTGCAATACGTTTTTGGAAAAGTAAGAAATTTCCTAAGGACGTAGTTATGGAATTAATGTGCAATTATTACAGAAACCTGTGCGGAGAGACATTTCAGTATAGAATATGTCCACCCCCCTAACTACGATGCAGCTCTCACAACGTCGTAACATACTTACCACCAAGTGATTCGGTTCTTGAGACAAACTTTCCCACTCCTCCTTCAGAGCAAGGATAAGGCCATCTTTGTTTTCTGGAGGAGAATTTATAGCAGCAATGCGTCTCCCCTATTGCGTCCAAAACATGTCCTATGGAGTTGAGTTCTGGAGCGGCATGCTGGTCAGTCGATTCATGAATATCCATGGTCTCCAGAAGTATCTCTGTTGCTCGTATATGATGTCATGTTGCATTCTTTAGACGAAGAATGCAACATCACATCATATATTCCGTCGTGCTTTAGACGAAGAATTCATAAAGATGAATTCTTCGTCTAAAGCACGACGGAACCATCGAGCATGACGTTGAAGAACTTTGTTACAAAATCATTCACCACTCATGGTCCATATTTCCAGCACTTGTAGCTCTGTGCGTCCATTAAGAGTAACGACTCTTCACACCATGATCACAACACCGCCTTATCTGTCTCTTTCAAGAGCACTCTCGCGATGCTAAGCATAACCCTTTCACGGCAGATCAAGTGTCTTCTGGAATCATAAAAAAAGACGAAGACGACTCTCATCCGTAAAGAGTACATTAGCCCATTGGGGACTTGCCCAATTTTTACATGGATACATGACTATAGAAAATGTGCTGTACGATGAGCTGTGGAAAAGGAAAGCAGACTACAGGTCTTCGGGCAAATGGGCATATTTTTCGTAGACATCTTGCCACAAAAGTTCGAGATATCCGCGTAAGTATGCTTGAATGGCACCTACTTGCAAGCTAACCTGCCGTGGTGTGTGTCGATTACGTTTTGCTTTGATAACGAAATATCTGTCTTCATGCTCTGTGGTAGAGCAAGGTAGACATCTCAGCCAAAGTCTTGAACCCATTCCATTGGTTTGAAACACTGCTCAGAGCCTTGATACAAGCCTATTCAAGATTTCGAACACTATGGCAATATCAGTAATTCTGTGGCCTACTTCAAGCTTCCCAATAATTCTTACCAGAGCGAAATCATATGGATTATGTCTTTGAGAAATTTCAAGAGGTAGAAATTTGCAACTATATTCCTTCATGAAAAGGGCCTCCTTCAAACACAATTCGCTTCGTTCATCCTTTTGCGTATGAACCTCTTATTATCCTAGTGAGAGCTACCAAGTGACCCTTTGCGAGTGATTTGTTAATTTGTATGTGTACCTAGTTTCTACTCAAAATCGCCAATTATACAATTGATTTGTCAGAGTTTGTGGTTGTAATTTTCAGAAATAATGTTAATTGCTTTGCTTTGTATTTGCTTTGATACTAAGAGGCCGCTGAAAGTAATACCGTTTTAAGTACGATTCTATTCGCAGACGAACCTTCAAACTAAGAATATTTTAGATATATAGTGTTATGGGTTATAGGATATGAAATAACAATAGGTCTGGGCATATTCTTTCCCCCTGATATGTATGAAATCATAACAAGACAATGGCCAGTTATCATGTGACGTCTATATGTGGAGACTGCCTTCCTATTAATCTTTAAATACGCAAGGTTCTTTGCCTTGCGTATTCCCTTTGGAAATAAAAGGAGTTAGTTAATTCTTGCATTGCATTTTTAACTCTATTTCTGTATTCTGGCAGATGATGGACTTACTAATTGAGCCTTACATGGATCTGAATGATTCCTTTATGGAGGTAAATGAAAACGGAGAAGCGTCTAACCTCGGCGTAAAAAAAAGGAAAACAAAGGAGAGAATGCAGAAATAAGACATGTTTTTGTCCAACTAGTGGGCGCTGTGTAGGCAGACGTATGCATGCACGCTATTATCGCTGCTTCCGTTTTTTATACGTTCAAAGTGGTTTTAACTAATGTTTTTAATTTGAAAGTGCTCTTGTTTAATTCTTCTAGTCACGCTGAAGACAGGGACGTTTAAACCATCAAAATCGGCATAATATCCAAATTTTCAGTGCTGAAAGTCATAGCGTGAACCGCTGTCAGTGACCAACAAAGAACAAAGGACATGTCATTTTAAAAGTCGTACTATGTGGCCAAAGACAACATCCAATGCTCTGGGATATCAGTAAGCATCTGGAAAGCCAAAGAAACGGACCGAATGGCACTGTCTACAATGCCGTGAGAAAATGAAGAACAAAGAACAGACACGAAAGCAATGACGTACATCAAAATAAGTCACTTCCTGATCCTAAAAATTACAGATAACTTTAATTCATTCTAACTCTTGGTTAAAGACTTGTTAAATACACACATGAAACAAATCAATAAAAAATTTGAGCAGTATAAACATTACATACAGTTTTATAACGTGACCTCTGAAAAAATGTTAGGAACCTTGCGTGAAATAAAGACAAAATTAACAGTAGCCATAGGAACACAAGAAACAATCAAGCGCGAAAACGAAGAACTGCAGAAAGAAGTAAATACACTCAAGTGTCAAATGGAACAAATGCTACAAAAAGAAAGAGAAAATAACTTCAAATTGAGGGAATAACAAAGGTAAAGATTTAAGCAACATAATACAACTAATTGGCAGCAAACTTGGCATTCAAGTTGCAACCACAGACATCGCCTCTATTATCCGAGGCCCACAAACAACAAAGAGAGACAGCCACCAATCATCGCTTATTTTACCAGCAGAAGTCGGAGAGACTCCATTCTTGCAGTAATCAAGAAAAAAAGCCGACAACAACGATCAAGAAACCCCCAACACCAACCTACATAACTGAACACTGGACTCCATACTTTAAAAATCTTTAATACAAAGTAAGGAAGGCAAAAACTGAGAAAAACTAAGTTCCTGTGGACATAGGATTCACAGATATTTATGAGAAAAGAAGAAAACACTCGAGTTTATATAATTGCAAGAGAATCCGACCTACATAGCCTACCAATATAAAACACTAACTCTCACATCCTTAAGAACTAGATTAGAAATCACTTAAAAACTATATAATGGAGATCTCAAACATAGGCGAACATATCCAGTCAGATAATATAAACTTCAAGGTCTTTGACTCTTTGAAGAAATGGTCGGACAACATTTCCACCAATATTGATTTCACTATCACTCACACAACCATATGAAGTATAAAAAAACGCTGTTCAACTACACCATGACAAACATAGATGTGCTAATACTAACCGAAGTTGCAATAAACAACACATTAATTAACGCATACATCATTAATAATTACCAAACCTACAACTTATGCAGACCAAACAAAAGAGGAGGTGGCATCGTGGCACTTATCAAAGAAAAATAGACTGTGACTGAATAACAAACTCATTTCGAACATTATTTTCGAACACTAATTTCGGAAATCAAAATAGCCACAAACAAAGTATCAAATAACAATAAACATAGTACCCAGACTCCCATATAATACTCCACTCAGTTTTCTTCATGAGTTAAAAGCATGGCTAAGCGGCATCGATCCCCGTACAACACATAGGCTCATCCTAATAGGAGACATTAATATAAATACTCTTGACCACACTCCTTCAACCACTAACACATACCTCGATATACTATGTAAGTACAACATAAACCCTACAATTAACTCCCCAACAAGAGAAGAAATACTCAACAATTCAATAACAAAATCATGCGTTGATCATATCAAATACGGGCAAAACATACATACACATCATCAGTAATTAACATCAAAATTGCCTATCACTATTTTGTCTCAACTTCGTTTTATTACGTTACCTACCTGCCCCTTCCACCATCACAAACGTCTACAAAACTCGAACATATTAAAGAGCATTGTTGATAACCATGTAAAAAATACAGATTGGAATTGTCTACTTAAAATAAATGATCCGTTAACATCATATCAGAATTTCCAACTTTAATCCAAACCCGTATTCTCTAATTAACGTCCATGTCTTCTCTAGTCTTTGTGATATATTCTGTCAAAAGTCTTAGCAAATCCACATGCATCCTGGTGCATCATTCTCCTTGTCTAGCACAATAGAAACATTGTCATAGAATGCGAGCAAGTTCCTAACACATGACCTTCTCTGAGTAAACCCATGTTGTTCCCTGCAAACGAGAGATTCTCTTTCAACTTATTTCTGAATGCAAGCTTTAGCCAACATTACCAACCTCTTCACCCACTTCTGAGATACCGATTGATCGAGAGTCGGATATGTCGTTCTTTGTACCACCCTTGTGCAATAGGATTATCATGCAGTCTTTCCACTCGTAGGAATCTTTCCTATTCTGAGATTCAAATTATATAGCCCGGTTAAAAGAATAGCCAGTTCAGCTGATATTCCATCAGCAATGGAAACTGATATTCCATCGTTCTCCATTGCAGAATTCATATTCAGTTTGTGCAACAGTTGTAATACCTCCTCATACGTCTGAGATTCTTCATCCAGTGAAGAAGTAGCAGTGAACTCAATGTTGTATGCACCGATCGATAGCTATTAGAAAAATATGCACTCAAGATTCTCCTGTATCTGTCATCCTCACACTATCTACATTCAGTACACTTATTATTTCATATGCATTCTTTATTTTAAGTGCAGCATATCGATAAATTTCTTTGGGTGTTATCTTTAGCTTGCAGAACCCGTTTCTTTTCATACGCAGCTTTGACTCTTTACAACATTTTTGACTCTTTTGGCCTACTGCTTATAATTTTCATAACAAACATCACATCTGTGCACACGATTTTCCTTCCACATCATCCTTTTCTTACGAATCTCTTGATTAATAAAATTGCACATCCATTTGACTTCTACCCTATTTATTCTTCGATCTCTCGGGACACATTCTGATATTGCATCAATTCAGAATTTCATAAATACTTCCCATGCACTGCGAGATACTTCTCATCCAGTAACCGATATCATTGCGGTTGCTGGATGAGAGTTAGTCAGTTAGTCATAAATTCCAGATTTTTAGTTAAGCATGTAACCTTTTCTGAATGGAATATTGATAAACTTAGTCACTTCCTAAGTGAGAACAGCATTATTACTGTCACCAACATGATGCAGAATAGTTACGTCTTTGTCTCTGATAATATAATGGAATCTAACACTCTTTGACCTCGAGTTTCTTCTGCCACGTGCTGCTTGAGGAAGTTGTCTCGAAACAATTTAATAAATTCAGTTTCATTCTTCAAAGATACTTGAATTGCTGCGCTAATTTCCTTCGTGTAGTAACAAAAGTATCTTACACAACGCAGTCCTTGAAACGTTGAAATAAAAATGACCCAATGGCTATTTCCAGCATTGCAGTTGGTTGTCGCTTGTGTTTGGAATTAGAAACGACGCAATAAGACAATTAAGATAGTGTATTATCTCTATTATCTTTGGTTTGACTGTGTTGAGTAAGAGAAACCAGACTTTCTGGAATGAACTGCCCTGCTATACCCATAAGAGCCTGGATTACTCACCTTCATTTGAAATTAAAACTCACATACAGGTTCTTCACAACTTAGGATTTGATCCAGAAGAGTAGTTTGGGTTTACATTCATTCAAATCAATCTCCTTCCAACCGAAATGCTCATCGGTACCAATTGAGTTGCCAACTAAACCTTCTTGGACTTCGAGGTGAGAAAACATCTTTGAAACTCTATTCCGTATTACTCTATTACTCTAGTTTGCTTTAATCCACTTTTTTCGATTTAAAACTGATTACTCTGTTTTAAACTTAGGGATTTCATAAAATTAGTTGCCCACTACACCATTGGGATATTCATATATCAAAATCTCTAACCAATTGTGCAATCGTACTCCTACGAATTCAAAGATTGTTTTCCTTTGAATGTGAGCTGGATTATGTGAAGTGAAGTGGACCATCTGCGCAGTATCCGTGAAGAACATTCTTCACATCGTGTTCTGCATTAAACTGTTATATTATTTAACTCGGTAAACATGAGGAATGATTTTCTTTGTTGGTAATTTTGGAAGTAGTTTTTCTGACTGTTGCTAACTGCGAGAACAGTTTCTCATAGTCCGAAATTATAAAGTATATTCACAATCGATCTCAAGATGAAACGGAATTATTATCCGAAGTTTCATTCTGGTGGATGGAAGCCTTTCAGAGCGGAAGAGAGTGTGCCTAATGTATTTCGTTGTGGTCTTACCTCTTCCGAGGAACAAAAATGGAAAGCAATTTCGCTTATTGGAAACCGACACTCGACAGAATAATCGAAAACCAGATAGTGAGGTCAAGGTAAATAAAAAGACTGCGAAAATCCTGAATCATATTTTGCATGGTTTCATCATCGTTAACCGCCTACGACCTTCCAGGGTACATTGGTATTTCATAACCATATTTCTATGATAATGTTATTAGTCCTATGCCTAGAATTATTCTTTGTGTGCAAATTGCATATTTTTTATGGACGGTTTACTTGTTTGCGAGATGTAAATACATAGTTTCCGGGATGTTGGAACCTGTCTCTTCTCCAGCTCGCCTTCAGTTGGAAAACTCTGATAAAGGTCCCTAGACGGGATGCTAACCGAGGTCTTTACAACCAAAGTGCTTCGTCTATACTGATTGAAATATGGATGCCTTTTTTTTTTTTGGTTTATAGAAAGTAAATTAGGAGCGATGTTCCAATCAATTAATGAAAAAATCCGATTGTTACCACTATTTTTCTCTCACTGACATTAAAAAAGTACATCTATTCCTGCATTTATATTTTTCCACTTTAGGAAAAAACTGCTATGTTGGTGATAAAATACTTAGAAATCTTGAATTATAACAGAGCAGACAAGGCAAACAGAAGCTCTCCCTTTATTAGAAGAGCATAATGCCAAACGTAATGTAAAGTGTCACTGCAATGAATTATTTTCCGTTAATATATCTAAAGGTTTCAGCTTCGCATTTTATAAAAAATAACAAATCAAAGTTACAGATAAAGAAATAACAAAAAGTGTGTTGGGGCTTTCTTTGTGCTTTGAACAGCAAGCAGTTATGTTTTTTTTTTAAATTCGAAATATTCCCTTAACGCATTTTAATTAGGAAAGAACATTAACGGTCCTAAAGTTTTAGATGTATTTGATTTATTAATGTAATGAATACAATTAGTTTATTATGTGGTTATAAGCATAATATACTTATATTTTTCAAATATAAATAAACATCCTCTCTACTATATTACTTATTAATTTAAAAATCAGCTTCCTTTCTCGAAATGTATCAATTAGAGACCACAACATACTATTTGATTTTGCCTCTATTTTTTCATTTCTTCACTCTAAATGCGCATGCAAGAGTTTGATAACGTCCAGTTTCTTTATTTATGATTTAATATCTGACTGAAATATGTACGGCAGTTATTATTATGCAATATTTACTTAATAATCCAACTGTTACATTAATTAATTAATTTACATTATATCAACAACTGTCTTGAGCTAACTTTGCAAGGAACTTTACAGTCATTTGGAGTTAATTCCATATCAGCGCAAGAAAAAGCTTCCTTCTTACAAAATAAAGTAAATAATTTTTAACTTCATAAAAATTGTTGCTTAACTACCACGGGAGATATCAGCATATTTGCATTAAAACAATCCGATCAGAATGAAGTCGACATCTAATTGGCTCAGCTTCAATAATTCACAAGATTCTACAAAGTGGATTCTACAAGACTCTGGCGCTACAAAGTAGCGCCAGTGTACCTTTGACAGAATTAAAATTCATGTTTCGTCAGGATTCCTCATCTGATCTCCAATAATTAGTAGACACTGTGGATTTGATGTTATGTCACTGGGAAAAATAAAGTAATAAAAAAAATAGCAAAAGTCTTTGTTTCAATAGGTTTCGGAATCCACATAACTATGCATAATCTAAAACCAACAGCAGAGTGGAGAATTTATGATTATCATTATTACTTTAAAAAGAAAATAAAAATAATTAAATTATCATTCATTTGATTATAATACTTCGCATAAATACTTTGAATATTTTTTATCATTTTTATTGATTACGTAACTACTAACGAATATTATCTTCTCGTGGGTGTAAATTTAAAACTATTTATATATTTTTACTCTGTCGATCCAGCTCTAGAGATTAAACATGGAACTTTTTCCACTTCTGTGATTTTAAAGAGTAGTTCTCTGACGAGAAATCCTGAGAAGGATAAATTCGATTCCACTTCTCCAATTTCGTGTTTTGCTGATAGTTAGAAAAAAGTGCTAGAAGAAATGTAGGAATATTACATGGGGTAATACAATATCACCATCAACATAAGTCAGAAAATGCAAGTACGGTGTAAGGCGCGGTAGAGTTATTAATGCATGTTACTTAATGAACAAATCATGAGTAAACTGCGAAAGAATATGTGCGGGATAGTTTTTCCTAGACAAGAATTTTCGGTGTACCTGCATGCTTTATTCCAGTGACTCACTGGTGCAGTCGAAAATTTCTTTTGCTCTTCATGTAAATGGTAATCGGACACTTATCATTTACATGAATATTAATTTTGAGCTTTTTGACAAAAACAAAAATTTCTCTGCAACTGTTCTTTAATCCGTTCTCGAGATGTTTTTCGCGAATCCACGACAATGAGATAATATGATATGTTTGTATGATTGTGACGGCTGGTAAAAAAAAAAATTCACTCTTTTTAATTATTTTTTTCTGATCCCAAAAATATTCGCAGTTCAAAATTATGACAAGCAAATTGAAACGTAGATACTTCCTATGTGAAAGGTGTATTTACTACAGTTTTCTAAAGAAATCTTTAAAACTTATTATAATGTGATAACCGTAGTTTTATCACTATGAAGAAAGCATTGACACTCACATTTAAGAATATTTTATTTCTGAGTTGCTAAATAATTGTTAATGTTACAAATTTCTGCAAATGTATTTCAGTTCGTCTGTTACATCTTTCATTATTTATCTGCACAATTGTTGTTGTTTTTTTCAACTTCATTTTTCTCTTCCTTTGCTTAACGTCCTCCTATTCCTCTCCAGCTTTCTTACTTTCTCCATCAACTTCTCCTTTTCCTTTACCTCCTTTACCCCCTTTTCCTTTACCTCCTTTACCCCCTTTTCTTTTACCTCCTTTACCCCCTGTTCCTTTACCTCCTTTACCCCCTTTTGCTTTACCTCCTCCTCCTCCTTCTGCCGTTGCATCCTCTTGTCTTTTAACGCGAGCGACGGATACCACTCCAGATTCAGCTTCTCCCATTAAGGCACTCATGAGATCCAAGGAGTCTTCATCATTGGCTGCATGAATATAAAAGTGAAGTTAAACAAAGAATGCATTAGAGGATAACATACGTAAGAATTTAATCAGTTCAAGAAATTTATGAACAAATTATGAGTAAACAGCGAAAGGATATGTACGCGATATTTTTTCCTAGACAAGAATTTTCGGTGTCCAAGAGTAACTACACTGCATGCTTTATTCGAGTGACTCACTGGTGCAGTGTGTGTGTGTGTGTGTGTGTGTGTGTGTGTGTGTGTGTGTGTGTGTGTGTGTGTGTGTGTGTGTGTGTGTGTGTGTGTGTGTGTGTGTGTGTGCTTGTTATGTTCTAAGGGCAATGTTTCTTTTGCTTCATTGATTTGAAGGCAGAACACCGAAGACATCGTCTAAAATAAGAGTGAAATGTCATCGGAAAAGGGTTATTCTCAAGCTTTAAGTTAATTAATACCAAGGTACTAAAGTATCCATACTAGTATTACGTTTAGGAACACCAGATGACACCAGTTATCTGCAATATTCTCGTCACCTTTATGAGAGTTAAGACTAGATACGTAAAGATTTCAAAGCGTTTGTTTTAAAAGTATGACACTTACTGCTTCTGGAGGATAAGAAAAATCATTCAAGTATTTATTTTATTTTGAGCATAACCCAATTTAAATTTTCCTATACTAGACATTGAAAATAATATATGTTTCGTAAATATTTCAGACATTTCTACATATACAATGTATATATACACACAGGGTGTCCCATAAGTTCCTAGATATTTGAATAATTCATAAAAATTAGAAAAATTGGTATATTAGAGTACGCTGTGCACGAAAGTGAATCGCAAGGAGGTTTTTTTTTTTTTTGGCGGGAAGAAAAAATTACTTTAATTGTTTTACCGATAGAAGGGCGCTGTACCACGTTCATCATTTGCAAATGAGAGGTCTATAAAACGCAGGATGTACTGTTGAGAGCTCGTAATGAATGCGTGCTAATTCCTAGTCATTCGGGGTGAACAGAATTGTTTTTGTGAAAAAAAAACTTCGCTGATGTAAAGATTTTTGTCACAAAGACTTGCGAATTCTCTTTAAAACTGTGTACTTTGGCGAGGAGGCGCTGCAGTCGTGACAGAAGCAGACGACGCTTAGGACTTGATTAGAAAAGTTTCCGCTGTGTGTGGTATCCATTTTTTTTAAATGTGCCCGAAGTGAAAGAATAAGTACAACATTAGTGTTTGAAGGCAAATTATAATGTTTTTGTAGTTTCAAGAATCTTGTAAAGCAAGTTTGTGTCAAGTTTTTCAGAAATAAATAACATCACTAGAGTTACATCAGTGAAATGCGTATGAATGTGTTCTAAAAGTATACGTATAAGCGAGCATTCATTCTGCGTAATGATCAAGACTTTCACCAGCTTTACCACTCATCACAAGTCCGAATTTTACTGGCGCAGTCGATAGGACCTACAAGGTGAGAGCAATTCGTTATGTAAATGCATGCTCCCATGTTTTAGAGTTCTATTTTGATTATTTGGGCGAAAGTCTGTTCTAATACAAAACAAAAAAAAAAAAAAATAGTGTTCGTAGTTTGTTCCATCCTGGAACAGTAGTAGTTTTGATTTCTCGCCAGAGAAAGAATACGTCAGTATTCAAATTTTGTTCCATCCTGGAACAGTAGTACAACAGTTTGGATAAATGAAAAACACGCCAGTGTTCAAGCTATATTTTCGTCCCAGATAGTTCAGAATAGTTGTTTTTTTTTTTCATTTTAAATTTATTTTGTTCTGCAGTTACCGATTTGTCCTGTTTTGCATGTTAGTTCCATCTTGGAACAGTCAGAACTTGTGATTTCTCGCCAGAGAAAGAACACGACAGTGTTATCATAGTTAATTTTTGCATACTGTTTTGATAGTTCTGTTTCGAGATTTCAGTTATTATATAGTAGAGGTGTAAAATCGGAACTATTTTTTTGTTTTGTTTTTATATATCCACATATATATATATATATATATATATATATATTTGTGTATTTGAAAGTGTAGTAAATTGTGTAGTTGAAGTTTTTATCTGATAATATTGTAAGATTTATCTATGTTTACAAATGATATGTTGAATTTAATTATGAGTCCCATAATCGCCAAATGTATACATCTCTTTTTGGGCTTTTAAAAAAAAAAAAAAAAGAAAAAAAAAAGTGCAATTGATTCTTTTTTTTAGGGTGATTTTTTTTATCAGTAAAGAGAGTTATTGTTTAGCACCATGACTTATTTAACCAAAGGTAGAAAGGAAGATTTACGTAAATTGGCTGAAGAATTGGGAGAGAAGCCAACTGTTGAAATGAAAGTGATAGATCTTAAAATGATTATTACGGGAAGTAAATTTTATGAAGAAGAATTTGTTAAAGGGATGTTGGAGACGATTATTAGTACCAGACTCGAGGAAGAACTGATGAAGAAAGAATTAGAAGCTCAACGGCGGAAGGAAGAACTAGAAGCCCAATGCCGGAAAGATGAATTGGGGGCCCAACAGAAAAGAGAACAAATGGAGTTCGAGTTGAAGAAACTGGAAATTGAAGCGCGTGTTCAACCAACCTCAACTCCAGTATCCAGTGACAATAAACCATATTGTCTTGAACTAATTAAGCTAATGCCTAGGTTTAGATTACAAGAGGATGACATTGTGATATACCTATCCCTGTTTGAAAGACAAGCTAAGAGAACAAAAATAGATGTTAAAGACTGGATATCATGTCTCTTGACTTTGTTACCATTTGAGATTGTCCAATTAATTGGTAGAGAGTCAGAAGAAAATTGCGAAGATTATGAATATATTAAAACAATTCTACTAAAGAGATTTAGACTGAATCCTGAAAGTTTCAGAAAAAAGTTTGTGATGCACCAAAAGGTTGCTGAAAAATCTTGGAGGGATTTCTGTTATGAAATAACTAATTATTTCGAAGAGTGGATTGGTGGCCTTGATATCAAGGATTTTGAAGGGTTAAAAGATCTAATTATTACGGATCAACTGAAGAAGAAAGTACCACATGAAGTGAGAGAACATCTCTTAGACGACTGGACAAAATTCGTTTCTCCAACTAAGTTAGCTGACAGATTGGACGAATACGACAGTGTTCGTAGTACATCAAGGAAGCCCATCGGAGCTATTCCGAAGGACAAGGTTACTGAAAAGTTTAGACCTTATACTCCACCTGCTGAGCGAACATTCAAAAATAAGTTATCTCCCTCTCAAAGTCCACCGAGATGGTACCAGCCGTGGCGAAATGATGATTCATACAAGCCTCACTACAAACCAACTTGTTTTACTTGTAGAAGGGAAGGTCATATTGCCAAGTTTTGTATGATAAATAGTCAATCAAAAGGTACTCCTACTACAGCACACAGTAACCTAGTTCAAACGTCTACCACTGGGAATGACGATAAATCAGGTGTGTTGACTGCCAAAATTTCCATTCCAGTATCCAAATCAGTGGACATTGATCGAAATGTAGATGATTTGAAGGTGGTCAAAATCAAATGTGGAAGTAGGGTTTTAAATGGAATAATAGATACGGGAGCGCAAATATCGGTAGTGCGCGAAGATTTAGTGGCAGATACGCCCCATGATGGAGAAAGTAAGATAGAAATATCTTCTGCTTTCGGAGAAAATGAAATAACACCCTTAAGGATTTTTGAAATGAAAATTGATGATAATTTACATGGTAATGTTCCAGTCACATGTGCTGTCTCAAGAAAACTGGTTACCGATCTGCTACTGAGCTCCTCTGCCTATGAAATGCTGGTCGAAAGCGTCGAGCTACATGAGAGTAGTCATCATTGGGAGACACCGGTTCTGAAATCAAAAGATTTAAGCGATAAACGGTCAGAAGATGATGAAGATGAAGACATGCCTTCGAAAATAACCAGTACAGCATTGGCAGTAAGTACGATAGAGTCCCCACCAGGTGAAGAAAATGAGTGTATACCAGAAAAAACAAAATTCGAATTCGGCAAACTTCAAAAGGATGATGAGACGCTTCGAAGGTGTTTTGAATGGGCAAAAAGACAGAAAAATTCCTATGCGTTTGACAGTGGGGTTCTGCTTCATAATGAACATATTTGTGGCGAGAATATTAGACAAGTAGTGCTACCGCGTGTGAAACGAGAGAATGTCTTAAAGATGGCACATGAAATCCCTCTTGCTGGCCATCTCGGCGAAAAGAAAACCCGTCAGCGAATTAAGTACTCATTCTTTTGGCCTACCATTAAACAAGACGTGAAAAAATATTGCGAAAGCTGCAAGGAATGTCAAATGAGAAGGACTGCTACATATAGAGATAGAATCCCCATACGACCTATCGTCAGACCAGAAGCTCCGTTTGAGGTATGGAGCGTGGATTGTATCGGACCGTTAGAACCCCCATCGGGAAGAGGACATCGATTCATAATATGTGCTGTTGATTTATGCACTAGATGGGCCGAAGCCATACCTGTCAAGGAAATAAGTGCTAAAACTACATGTAACGTTCTAATGAGGATATTTACTCAGACTGGATTTCCTAAAATGGTCTGTACCGACCAAGGTACGAATTTCACATCTAAACTCACTCAAGCTTTTGAAGATCTGCTAGGCATAGCTCCACGTTTTTCCACTCCAGGACATCCTGAGAGTATGGGCGCTGTTGAACGTTGGAACAGAACTTTAAAAGAGATGATGAATAAGAATATACAGGAACATGGAAGAAACTGGGATTTACATCTTCCCTATCTTCTATTCGCATACCGAGAAGTACCACATAGCACTACTGGGTTATCACCTTTCCAGTTGGTATATGGAAGATTACCTCCAGGCCCCTTATCTTTGTTAAAAGAAATTTGGACTGGTGGACGAGTCATCCCAACTGCTGCCTCTCGCTCGGTTGAAAATTATTTACAAGAGCTTCTTGAAAATCTAAGAAAAGCTCATGAAATTGCATCCGAGAATGCCAAAGGGTCTCAAGAACAATACTCCTCCAGATATAATCTTCGTTCCAAAGAAAAATCCTTCATGGTTGGTGAAAAGGTTTTAGTATTGTTACCTTCATCCTCTCATAAGCTTCTAAATACTTGGACAGGACCTGCTACAGTCGTCCAACTTACTAGACCACATTCTGCGAAGGTTGAGATGAAGGATGGAAGTATCAGGGAGCTCCACATAAATAAGCTTCGACCATATATTCAAAGAATTAATCATGTCGGTCTAGTTTTCGAACTAGATGAAGATTTCGGAACACTCCACTATGCACCTGCTGACAAGATGAATAAATCAGTTGAAGATATTAGGAAACACCTTGAGGATATGGAAGCTCTCTTGACGGAAGAACAAAAACAAGAACTTTTTGACATCCTCCGGAAATATGCAGATGTTTTTAGTTCCAAACCTGGTCATGCCAAAGTTGATGGACACTCCATCAAAGTTACAGAGAACTGTTCCCCTAAGAGACTCAAACCCTATAGGGTGCCAATCACTCTACAAAAGGAAGTAGATCGACAAGTCAAAGAACTGTTAGATATGGGTCTCATTGAGCCAAGTGTCAGTGAATGGGCTCATCCCGTTGTTTGTGTGGCTAAGAAAAATGGAAGTGTCAGACTATGCATTGACTTTAGATTGCTGAATAGTTTTACTATTCCAGATGCTTATCCAATGAAAATAGCTAGAGATTTATTATTTGAGGTAGGACAAGCAAGATTTATCACTGTAGTTGACCTCACCAAGGGATATTGGCAAATCCCTATGGAAAAGGAAGCAAAGCCCTTCACCGCATTCGTGACGCATTCTGGTCACTATCAATGGAATGTCTTACCGTTTGGAATGAAGAACGCTGGAAGCACATTCCAGAAATCATTAGATAAAGCACTAGCTCCTCATAAGGCATACTGCCGATCTTATATCGACGATTTGGCTATATTTTCTAAAACATGGTCTGAACATCTCACCCACATAGATGAAGTCTTCAAAACATTAAGAGAGGTGGGTTTAACAGTAAACCTAGAAAAATGCGAATTCGGGAAAAATCAAGTGAAGTTCCTAGGTCATTTGATTGGATCCGGTCAACATTCTCCAGACCCAGAGAAGGTCGAGGTTATAAAAGGTTTAGCGACACCAGCAACAAAGAAGGAAGTAAGAAGTCTACTTGAACTGGCTAGCTACTACCGTGACTACATACCACAATTCTCCCAAATTGTATTACCACTGACAAATCTGACTAAGAAAAGTGTCCCAAACAACATTCCTTGGACTACTGATGCTGATGAAGCTTTTACGAAACTCAAGGAAGAGCTTATAAAAATGCCTTCTTTGCATACTCCAGATCTCGACAAGCCGTTCCAGTTGTATACGGATGCATCAGCAACAGCAATTGGCGCATGTTTAGCTCAAAACAACGAACAAGGAAAAGAATTGCCCATTGCTTTCTTCAGTAAGAAACTAAATTCCTGTCAAATGAAATGGTCAACCATTGAAAGGGAAGCTTTTTGCGTCTTGGAGGCATTGAAAAAGTTTGACACATGGGTATTTGGTGCTGAAATACAGGTAATTTCAGATCATAACCCTCTGACCTATCTAACTAAAAGTGCCCCTCATGGTGCCAAGTTGTCCCGATGGGCTTTAGCCCTACAACGTTATAATCTGACTGTTACATATAGAAAGGGTAGTCGTCACGGTAACGCTGATGCCCTTTCCAGATTAAAAACTGATATAATTAATTAATGCTATTGGCTTGTTTCTTAATAATGATTATATATTTTCTTGATGTTTAGTTAATGATAATTATATAGTTTTTTTTTGTGTGTGTGGGAGCTGCATCGCACCATAAAGCTCTCACCTCATTTCTTGTATTTTAGAGTCAATTACTCGCCTGAGTTTTTTTTTTTTAGATGCAACATCGACACTCCTGTGACGGATGTGCTTCCCCCAAAGGGAGCTGTAAAGATTTTTGTCACAAAGACTTGCGAATTCTCTTTAAAACTGTGTACTTTGGCGAGGAGGCGCTGCAGTCGTGACAGAAGCAGACGACGCTTAGGACTTGATTAGAAAAGTTTCCGCTGTGTGTGGTATCCATTTTTTTTAAATGTGCCCGAAGTGAAAGAATAAGTACAACATTAGTGTTTGAAGGCAAATTATAATGTTTTTGTAGTTTCAAGAATCTTGTAAAGCAAGTTTGTGTCAAGTTTTTCAGAAATAAATAACATCACTAGAGTTACATCAGTGAAATGCGTATGAATGTGTTCTAAAAGTATACGTATAAGCGAGCATTCATTCTGCGTAATGATCAAGACTTTCACCAGCTTTACCACTCATCACAAGTCCGAATTTTACTGCTGACAATACCGAATGATATTGTTAGTGAAGTTTTCTTACGTAAGTGGGGAATCGGTAGTGTTCTCGGAACGTCGTATTAGACGTTTCGAGAACACTTGAAATTTGTCAGATCGCCATCGAACATGCAGACCAGTGTTAGTTATCCAAATCCCGTTCCACCGTTGTGGTATCGCAAATGAATGCCCTAGCGGCACAAATCAACAAGCCGTGTTGGCAGTGCAAGGGAAGATGCAAGAATCACAAGCGTAGCGAAGATGAGGCTATTCCGCATTCTTCATGGTGCGTATTCACTACACCACCAAAGTAAGCATCACAGCAACATTTTTTTTCTTTTCACAGAAACATTTCTCTTGACCCCCAATGACTGGGAATTTGCACGCATTCATTACTGGTTGTCAGTAGCACACCCTGTGTTTTATAGAACTCTCATTTGCACGTATTTGCAAATGATGCGCGGGGTACAGCCCGCTCATCATTTGCTCTATCGGTGAAAATTAACTTTTTTTTTTCTCCCCGCCAAAAATTAAAAAATAAATACAAAATCCCTCTCCGTGAGATATTTATTGGTATATTAGTATAGGTATATTGGTATATTAGAGAGCGGTTTGTACTTTCGTACAAACCGCTCTCTAATATACCAATTTTTATGAATTATTGAAATATCTAGGAACTTATATTGGGACTAGGAGCGAAAAGTATATATTTTTATTTGTATCTCATTACATTTTTCCTCAATTTTAATTACATTATGCTTAATACTTTTTTGGTTAAATGCAAACATTAGCCTTTTATATTTCAGGCGTGGTACATGGACTGAAATAATTCTATATTATTTTATAATCTTTGCATTAAGATCACTATCATACATTTCCATACATTTCATTTTTTTTTCAAAATTGAAATTAGTTTTATACTTTTCCATTTATGTCTGCTGATAGTGTTCCAAAATGATCCAAAACTTATGATTAGAAATTCAGCCAATAATCACATCAAATAACATCACCATGAAGATGTGGCATGGAGCCAATTCAGTGATATGAGATAGTGCTCCTTACCTAAATAATTTTAGAAATATAAATTTATTCTTACTAAATGATGAAATTACCCCCCGTATACACACACACACACACACACACACACACACACACACACACACACACACACACACACACACACACACACACACACACACACACACACACACACACACACACACACACACACAAAAACGAAATTTATGTTGGAAATATATGTGAAATTAGTCGATGAGTTTAAAATTTGTATAACGAAGAAGATAGTAATTTTGGGAAAATTACTCTCAAACAGGTAACAGCAGTGGGACAAGGATCAACCAGTCAACCCATTGTAGAAATCGCCTGTCACTACAAGAGAAACGAAATGACCTAAAGACGATTGACTAGAATCATTTCTTTTCGCCTTTAAACTCTGCTGGTAACACTGAATTTGAACTTTTTCGGGATTTTCTTTTTACTTTTTATTCCATCCATATTTGCGATTTTGTTCATCGTTTCAAAAATGATTTGCAACAGCATTTTCGATACCACGGACTCATCTGCGAAAGATAGTAGAATCATCTTTTTACCATAATCATTGACCTTTCGATAAGACAGCATTTCTGATAAAAATTCATCTAATACTAGAAGCTGCGCGAATGCCCATCTCATAATGACAAGAGTGTTTATGAACGTCTTCATATAGCAAATGATTTTTGTCATGTTTGGTCTCGAGAGACTGGAAACAAAATTATCTCACTAGCCTATCCACAATACACCAAAAAAAAAAAAAAAAACTATAGTTTTATAGAATTCCAGGGACAGTATTCACATAAATAAATACCAAGTCTTTTGTGACATCGATCTTTAGCCGCAAAATTTAGTCCGTTGGTGTAGTTAAAAGTTAGTTATTCTGTCAATGTCAGTGATCTAGAGCTTTGAGGGTAGGTTACTGAACAATAAGAACAAAAAAATAGACATCTTACCTGCAGTTACCACAGCAACTACTAATACTACGACAAGCAGTGCGGATATCACCAAGGTCTTCATCGCTAAGAAAGTAGACTTTGATGTAGGTGGTATGTTAAGCGAAATCCTATTTATACTGAAGGAATACCCTGTAAAAAGTACTCTAATTAGGCATTGAACATGTCGTGCAATTGTTCAACGGATGCGCGCGTCGTGAGTTGCGTGTGGTTAGCATCCGGTTTATTCTAAAAACCAATGCCGTGCGCAAACAAGTAGTTCCCAGTCCTAATCCTTTACATTCATTCGTTGAGCAGGGTATCCATCTACGCTGGTCCTTTTTCGTTAGCAGCCATATGTTCGTATACGTCAGCACGCGAATGGTTAAAAGAATGATACATTGGCTTGAATTCCTCTTCTTTTTTTTTTTTTTTTTTAATTTTGTAACTTTTTGTAAATAACATATGCATAATGTTGCGGGTCTCCAAGGATTGCCGAGGATTGTTACAACTGATGTAAAACAAATAAATAAATAACGTTCTTCATTTTAACTACATTCCAGTAGATGATATGTCAAAACAATTCATTTTTGATTATCTGTTTCTTAACTTACAAAAATCAAATTGGCTTTTGATTTTGATTGTTTTAATTCCAAATTCAAAGTCAAGTTCAAAAACAATGAAAGTTAATTCATTTGTGCGACTAAAACTAATATATATTTAATTTTTAATTATGTTATTCCCACCACAAAAGGTTACTTGTTAAATCTTCAGCACATTTTGTACCGTGGGTGGGTTAAGAATTTTTTTCTATTTTTTTTTCTATTTTTTTGTAGTTTTCATTTATTTTTACCTAGTCTGGAAATCCTGCTCTAGATACCAAACATGAAGCTTTTTCATGCCACGTCAAGCCTCCAATATGTGGAACAGTAGTCTCACACCATTTGATAATGTTCATCTTCCTCATAAAGACAATCACAAACATCCATACCCATGGTAGGAATCAAACCCACAGCCTGTTGGTCGTAGAGCGGGTACAACAGCCACTGGGACAACCAGAGTGGTAAATATAGAGACTATATTAATTAAACATAATATTACTAAAACTTTTTGGGAGAGTTTTATTGTTTTCAATTTCTGTTTAACCTAGTCATTATTTAATAGTATCTCTTCCTCTTCTTTTCATCCCCGAAAACAGACAAACTGGCTATAAGAACAAACGAAATTATCACACATAATACAATGGCCTTAATAGCTTGAGATGCTTCGGCAATAAATCCCGTCCTCCCCACTCCCTCTGGTGATGGTGAGAATATGTGTGTAAGAGTGACAATGTTAGGCTAACTGTGTGACGGGAATTGGCATCATTATAGAAATGATTACGATGAGAGAGAAGGCTTGCTGCTAATGATATGCGATAATTTGCCAGCTTGGTTGGCCGAGTAGTTACCGTATCCGCTCTCCAGCGAAAAGGCTGCGGGTTCGAATCCCTCCGTGGGCATGGGTATTTGTGATTGTCTGTGAAAATACTAGTGGTGATAGTGGGCGGTAGACGACATCGGTGTAGACGATTATGATTGTAGTTGCGGTTCGTTGTAGTTGGTATATTGAGTGGTGAAGCAGAGAGTTGTAGAGTAGGTGCCCTCCCACGATGAGTCATTGGACTCTCTGGAGGTGTCGTGTAATAATAATAATAATAACTTGATTCCAGTTAGAGTTGAGGCCTATGACTGTAATACTAGTAACAGTTTTTCATGTGGCAGTGAGTTTGAAGCCATTTGGTGTGATGCGGAATCTCAAAAGATAAATTACATAGTGGAGTGTTGTTATAAACCTGGTGTATCAGTTGCAAGAAATGAAGAAATGCATCACCAAATAGATAATATGTGCGAAAAGAGTAATCATAATGGGGACTTTAATTATCCAACCTTGATTGACTAGCAGTAAAATCTCATGAGTAGAATGAAACTGAATTCACTGAGCTGTTGGGAGACAACTATCTCAAGTAGCATGTGACAGAAAGAACTCGATGTTAAAGAATGCTAGTTTTGATTATAGTGTCAGAGAGTGTTCCATTTGAAGACGTAATTATTCTACCTCTAGTTGGTGACAGAGATCAAGCAGTACTCAATTGGGAAGTGGCTAAGTATAGAAATGTTTCATTCAGGTAAAGTTACATACTGAGGAGTATGCAACCTTTAGCAAATTATGACCAGCTGAGGAGTATACTAAGTTTATCGCAATGATATAGGTTGCTGAATAAGAGAAATAGCGACAGTTCATGTAATCTAGCCAAATATATAAAAAATACTTAAATGATACACTATCAGCATGTGCCGTGAGAGTTCGAAGAATAAATAGGGTAGGAATCAAATGTATGTGTGTAATGTTATCAAGCAAGAGATTCGTAAGAAAATAATTATGTGGAAGGAATACCGTGTGCATAAGGATGATGTCCGTCATGATAATTTTAAGCAGCAGGACAGACGATCACAATTATTGTACAGAAAGCTATGTCTGAATATAAGAAGAATCTAGCTCTGCAAGATAAAGATAACCCCCCAAAAATTCTATCAATAAGTAAAAGAAAGAATAACTCTACTGAATGTAGATGGTGTAAGGGTGACAGATGAAGAAAATGTTGTTCCACTAATCAGTTCCTATTATGCTAAAAGCTATCAATCTGGTGTATGCAGTATTGAACTCACTGTTACCTATTCACTGAATGAAGAACCGGAGAAGGTATTTGAGCTGTTGCACAAACTGAATAAGAACTCAGCAATAGGAATTGATGGGATATCACCACTGGTACTCAAAGAATCTTCAACCAAACACTTTATTCCTTTAATCAGGTTATATAACGTGAATCTCAGAACAGGGGAGATTCCGCAGAAGTGATGGTAGCTAAAGAATTAGAGGCGAATATTCAGCGTGTGCTAGGTGCGCAGTGCACATCCATGGAATTGCATTTATTAAAGCTAAAGACTTCTCTAATTGAAGTTTAAACATTGCATCACGTTCGCGTTAATAGCCCGGGTGTGCGGTAACAAATACCTACACCTTTGAGCACTTTGAACAGACGTACGGATTGCACAGCGGGTCAAATTCTTAGTGTTCCAGTGGTTTTAAGCCGCCCAGAAGGCTAGGCAGGGTGAGCGCTGAGATAATAGTACCTGTGTTTGGTTATTGTGCCTGACGAATGCATGCAGCATAGTCTGCGGGAGAGGAGTCTTTTCCATTCGTTGGAGTGTTGAACAAAGCTACTTGTTTTTCTAGCTTGTGCAGTATAGTATCTGTTGAGATTAGAGAGTTTTTAACGGTATAAGGACATTTTTATTGTAGTCTTCAGAAACAACAGAATTAGTAAAAATTTATCTATTTCTGAATAAAAATGAATACTTCTGTGTATTAAAAGTAGTTGTTAATCTACAACAAAATGTTGGTATATGTAAGATATCTATTATTAATAAGAGAGATGAGCCACTGACACTAAAACAATAACGAAAATAAATAAATAAATAAACTAATGAAAGTAGGATTCCTGAAAGTGTGGATTATTTCGATAATGATCAGATATTATGTATCCTATTATTGCGTAAAATATATGCTGAATCTCAGTAAACCAAAGAAAATTCTTAGAAAACGAAGCAAAATATACATAAACTAGAGAAATACACATAACATGCACAAAACGTTTTACCAGATGATTTGCTGTTCCATCAAACCATATGTATTCCTGCCACACCTAAATGAATCACCTGATCAACATTATTAGTTCATTGGGTTTGCCTCTTCCTATAGTGGCTGTTTATTATTATTGGTTATTTATTTTTACTTATCAAACAAATCTCTTTCCCTCCCCTCATAAGTTTTTTTTTTAATTATGCCATCATAAATTACTCTTATTCATGTCTAGACTTAATTACGATCACATGCTATTCGAGCTACCCAGCAACTTATAGGACACACATATTACAAATTTTAATTATTAATAACTCGTTCCATTAATGAAAGTATTTCTAGTCACACTTATTCTTTCCTTTACCTTTCCCATTCTCACATGACTTATTAATGATGGGTCACATATTTACACCTTTTCTTTTGATTGAATTGGACCGATTAAGATGAGCGATGATGCACTATGCACTCTTAAAACTTTCACACACGATAAAAATGCGGTCAGATCGCCATGAAGTTTGTAGCGCGGGTTACATAAGCCAAATGACAGCACACCCAACCAAAATGTGCACGTGACACCTCCGGAAAGAATGCATTTCAATCTCATTGTACAAGCGTGGTGCAAAGACCGATGTATCCAACTATCGATCAATCAATATCTCAGGAGTGGTGTTGAAGATTTTGGAAAAGGTGGTTAGGGTTCGCATTCAGAAATTAGTTGAAAGATAGTCTCTACTTTGCAATGAACAGCATGGGGTTACTAAGGGAAGCTCGTGTTTTAGCAACTTGCTCACATTATATATATAATAATGTTATTAATAATGTTAATAATGTTACATTATATATATAATATGACTGGACAGGGGGAATGGATACACCATGATAATTTTGGATTTTACTAAGGTTATTGACAGAATACAACATGGAAGGCTATTACATAAATTGGAGAATATGGGTTTGTATTATAAAATATTAGCATTGATAAGAGGATGACTTACTGACAGATATCAAAACGTGTTATACGAGGAATGTTAGTCACTAAGGTTCAAGGTAACCAGTGGTATACCACAAGGATCAATGCTTGGTCCACTGTTATTAAATTTCTACATTCATTTCATTGGAAAGGATGGATTTCACAGGCGATATACAGCTATTTGCTGATGATGCAAAAGATAGGTAGGGTAATCAGTAATGCTGCTGATATGCAGTACTTGCAGAATGATTTGATAGGCTGGAATTTTGGGCATGGGAAAATGGATGTCAGTAAATGCAAAGTCATTTACTTTGTCTTGAATAGATATCCAATGTCGTATTATTTTGGTGGGATTATGCTAGAAGAAACTGATCAGGATAGGAATCTTGGAATGTTAGTAGATAGGAAGTTGGAGTTGAAGATTGCAAATACAACCCAAACGATAATTGCAGTGACGAAACGAACGTTCGCATGTAAATATATGGATGTCATTTTGCCACTTTACAGGGCCTTGATAAGACCTCACTTCCTTTCTCTTGGTTTCGGTTGTGATTCTGATGTATTGGAGAGAGTGAAAAACAGAGTACTAAATTGATATGTGGATTATGGATACTGATTATGAAGACAGATTGAGAATTTTTAGACTGGCGACACTAGCAAACAGGTGAAAGAGGGGTGATATGATTGAGACTTACAGATTTCTGAAAGGATCACACAGGATTGCAGTTGATGGAATTTTTGATTATTCGGAGGATGTCGAAAGGACAAGGAAGAACCCCCCTTGGATTCTTTTACGTTAAAATATATGACATAATTGTACATTATAATTTAAGCCGGTATGTTTTTTAATTTAGAAAGATTTGTTTGTTTGAAGCGTATATTACAGCATATAAGATATTACATTGATTTCTAAACATGTAATATTTAATTATATTTACTTTTCAGAGACGAGTCTTCTCTTCCTACAACTATTAGGTCGTATCGACTTAACGGAAGTTCAGAAACGAAATTTCTTGAATAAACATCAGAATAAACATTAGTTTATTTTGATGTTTATTCTCGTTTAATTATGTTTCATCTGTTTTTGTTTTGTTTCATCAATTTTCATTTATTTCATTATCTTTGTATATACTCAATAGTGACTGAAATAAAATATTATATACATATTTATTTATTGTTAATATATCAAACAATGATACATATCTTTTTACTTTATCAGATGCTGTTTCATAATCTGTAAACAATAGTGAAGTTTCTAAATTAAGTTCTCTACTCTTCTGTATGTATAAGTAGTTTTAAACATTATAGCAGCGTCCATTGTTGAGCGTCCTTTTCTAAATCTATGTCGACATTCTAATATATTTTCACTGCATAATTTTTAATTTTCATCAACTATTTACGGCATATTTCGTGGCATGTACAATAAACTATTTCCGCTGTAATTAGCGGGTTGTATTTTATCATCTTTTTTAAATATCGGTATTAATATTCTCGTATTCCATTTTATTGTTATATGTCTACTTATATATATATATTTTTTTTTTTAAATTTTAATAACCTCAGATATTTTTTTAAATAGCTCACAGTTTATCACGTCTTGTCCTTCTGTTTTACCATTTTTTTCACTTATGTTGTCCTTTAAATCTTTCCTTGTTATAACATTATTTAAATCATTTTGGAAAATTTTAGTGTAAGTTTTTTTTTTAATGTTATCCGTGTATAAGACATGTAATGTGATCTAAGCAATTATTTGAAATTTACTTCATAACTTATATTTTCAATTTAGTTTATATCTAAATTCACAGGCTTTAGTATTTTATGGGAATTTGGTCTTGTTTTCTACATAAATATCATTTCTAGGTATGTTTCTCCATGTGTCATTTTCCGGGTTTCTCTTTTGGTTATTACTCATCTTTTTTTTTTAATATTCAAGTTCTTCTTACTACAGTATTTATTTTTGTCATTAGCTAGCTTTTATTTCATTGTGCACTGTATGCATTTTGTTTTATTTTTATGATATTTTTGCGCCCTTATGCTTTTCACATGCTGCCGACGTAATAATTTCTTTCATATTATCCCATTCGTTCTCCACATCTTCATTTTCTTCTATTCTTTCTAAATAGTTATTGATCCTCTGTTAGTATAACTTTCTTATACCTAAATCATATAGGTACAATTGCTTTGTATATAGATTTTTTTAAATAAATATTTAAATATTTTAAAATAAATATTTAATTAGATTTCCATGGTTACCAACTAGCCTGTGTAGCTCAGTGGATGTGGCGTTTGCATACCACCGCGCTTGGCCGCACGAAGGAAACTTCATTTCGAGTCTAGTCGGCGACTAGAGGAAATTTTTCTAAGCCTTTTTTCGACCGGTTCCCGAGTTAGTCGATCTCTGGCACGGGCAAGCAGGTTTTTCCTCCCGGAAACTCGGGTTTTTCGTACTGTAAACTCAAGAAAATCGACCGTAGAACCCACACTATTTCAGACATTAAATATATTGTGTTAGGGTTAGGGACCACGAGATGGCGGCACATTTGAGCCGTCTCTCTTCACTGCGTACCGCTTAATTAGTGATAGCTTTGGGCCATCTGTCTCTGATTGGGTACCAGTGGAGATTGAACTGCCCACTCAGTCTCCAAAAGTTAGATAGGGCTAAAATGGCCTCGCCTACTCCCGTATACGGGAATAAAAAGGCGTTAGCTGATTTTTTTTTTGGTTACCAACTAACGCTATTTATAATATTAATATAATTTATTATAATAAGTAATACGCTCACATTAATTTTATAATGAATATTAGTCGTTATTAAAAGGAAATTTCGACGAAACGAGTGACAAATAATATTTTTATTATGCATATTTTATTAACTTATAATAAGTTAATAAATTAACTAATAATAACAAGTCATAAACTAGATTATCTTTAGAAGGGTTTGACGCCGAATTATACCCGTTGTGACATAAACTGACTAGAAAATCAACAAAAAGCAACGTAATTTATTAATTTTTTGCCGTGAAATAGTCAATAATTAATCATCTTTATTATTAACACAAAAACGAACAATAAAAGGCTGAGCATAGAGTAAATAAAATTAAATTTACGTTCAGCTGTAAGTCCAAGGACAACGACAAAACTTGAAAGATTCAGATATTCAGTCGTGCATTGGCGATGGAGAAAGGACGGAATTTAGTTGCTGCCTTTCAGTTGATTCAGGTGTTCGCACTCCATTTCACATACGAACAATCTTTATTATTAACAAAAACGAACAATGAAAGGAAATAAACTAAATTTGCGTTCAGCTGTAAGTCCAAGGACAACGACAAAACTTGAAAGATTCAGATATTCAGTCATGCGAAGGTGACGTAGAAAGGAGATTGCATGCTGTCTTTCAGTAGATTCAGGTGTTCGCACTCCATTTTCTCTTTCACATACGAACAACCTTGGAGGGCTTCCAGTTTTTTTTTTTTTTTTGTGTGTGTGCACGTAATCTTCCACGTGTACAATCTTGACAATTGTTGAGAAACATGAATTCAGATTATCACATATCATCACCTGATACTGTCACCTAGCCAACATTTTTTTTAGATTGAGAAATCACTACATTTGTAGTTAAGGTATTATACGAGATATACTCGTTGAAATATGAACAATCGTTTTTAGAGACAACTTCTGATTGATAATAAATCTTAATATTATTGAAGCAATGATAGTTTCAATTTCAAACATAATTATTTATTAACTTTACTGTTAGGAAACAATTAGGTTTGAAATTTATAGTTAAAAATAATTACCTTTTAACACTGGAAGATATCAGTATATACTGTTAATAATATAAGAAATTCCGGTTTCTGGATGTAAGAAAGACTTTGTTGACATTATTGACGGAAGTGCTTACACCAAGTTTCTCTTGTCAATTCCTTTTCCGCCATTTGCCTTGCAAATAGAATCCCCCATCACCAATTGTTCTAAAAGTATGACAAAATCTCTAATAAAGTATTAGAGTGTAACATCACTGAATTACTGCAGAATTAAATTTCAAAAATAGTATTCATATTTCAAGTAAATATATTTATATGGATAAATACTCGACATACAATGTACTACAAAAATGAGGTTAAACAGATAATCTAATGTGAAATTTTAAGGACAGTTATTAACTTGTTTTCTAATAGAAAAAAATAAATAAACACCATTTTACAAAAAGAAAAAAAAAAATAAATAAATAAATAAATAAATAAAAAATAAATAAAAATAAAAAAATAAATAACAATTGAATTGCATGGCATAAATGTTCACATATTCATTTCATCATATCCATTAACAGTATTAACACACAGTTCCATATAAAACAAAACCGGTTGTGATTCGGTTAGGTAATTTATAAAGTGGCTAATCTTTAAAAGTTTCAAACTAGCATCATGGTGTATGTGTTTGTGGGGGGGGGACATTATCTTAATACACAACCCACAGCCAAGTAAGTAAAACGATTCAGATTTAAAGGAAACAACTGAAGGAATATATGAAAATAATCAAATGCAAATAAAATTAAATCACGAGCTATCATATACAAGAGAGATAAACCAAGGGGTGCGACAGGGATGTCCCCTCTCAGCAACTCTTTTTAATATCTACTTAAATGAAATAATAATAAAATGGAGTAAAAATTTACATCAAGGAATTAAACTAACTTAAACACTCTCCTCTTTGCAGACCACCAAATAATAATTACAAATTCTGAAGATAACTTACAGAAAGCTATTTTAAATCTAAATGAGATATCCAAAGATTATGATATGATAATATCAACGGAAAAATCAAAAACTATGGCCTTTAAAGGACAAGATCCAGCAAGAACTAAAATAGTAATAGATAATAAGATCTTAGAACAGGTGAATTCATTTAATTACCTAGGATGTACGATCACATATGAAAATGAAAAAGATATAAACGTAAAAATTGCAAAATATTTAAAAATAACAGGTGTAATTAACTCTATATTTAAACCAAACCTAGTTCAAAAACAAACCAGACTAAAAGTATACAATATATTAGCCCTACCAGTCTTAATGTATGGAAGCAAAATCTGGACAATAAAACAAAAAAGACAAACAAAGATTAACAACAGCAGAAACGAAGTTTATGAGAAAAACTGCAAAGTATACCCTATTTGATCACAAAAGAAACGAAAATATTATGAAAGAATTAAACCAACCAGTAATAGAAAAAATTAAAAAATATAAACATAAATGGATGGAACACGTTCAAAGAATGAAAACAGAAAGATTACCAAAACAAGCCTTAAAGTACAAGCCATAGGAAAAAGAAAACCAGGACGTCCTCTTAAACGATTCAACGATGACTTCTAAGGCTGGAACAGGCCATGCTAGGCCTAAATCCTTGATACGTATGATGATGATGATGATGATGACTAAAGGAATAAAGTTTGGCTTGAAGTATTATTTTTGTTTTTGGTCATCATCATCATCATCATCATCATCATCATACGTATCAAGGATTTAGGCCTACCATGGTCTGTTCCGGCCTTAGAAGTCATCGTTGAATCGTTTAAGAGGACGTCCTGGTTTTCTTTTTCCTATGGCTTGTACTTTAAGGTTTGTTTTGGTAATCTTTCTGTTTGTATTCTTTGAACGTGTTCCCATTTATTTTTATATTTTTTAATTTTTTCTATTACTGGTTCTTGGTTTAATTCTTTCATAATATCTTCGTTTCTTTTGTGAGCAAATAGGACATACTTTGCAGTTTTTCTCATAAACTTCGTTTCTGCTGTTGTTAATCTTTGTTTGTCTTTTTGATTTATTGTCCAGATTTCGCTTCCATACATTAAGACCGGTAGGGCTAATGTATTGTATACTTTTAGCCTAGTTTGTTTTTGAACAAGGTTAGGTTTAAATATAGAGTTAATTACGCCTGTTATTTTTAAATATTTTGCAATTTTTAAGTTTATATCTTTTCATTTTCATATGTTATCATACATCCTAGGCAGTTAAATGAATTCACCTGTTCTAAGATCTTGTTATCTATTACTATTTTAGTTCTTGCTGGATCTTGTCCTTTAAAGGCCATAGTTTTTGATTTTTCCGTTGATATTATCATACCATAATCTTTGGATATCTCATTTAGATTTAAAATAGCTTTCTGTAAGTTATCTTCAGAATTTGAAATTATTATTTGGTCGCTTGCAAAGAGGAGAGTATTTAAGTTAACTCTAGGTGAAAGTTTAATTCCTTGATGTAAATGTTTACTCCATTTTATTATTATTTCATTTAAGTAGATATTAAAAAGAGTTGCTAAGAGGGGACATCCCTGTTGGACCCCTTGGTTTATCTCTCTTGTATATGATAGCTCATGATTTAATCTTATTTGTATTTGATTATTTTCATATATACTTGTGACAGCTTTTAGGATATTATTTGGTATTTGTCTTTCTTTTAATATGTTAAATAATATGTTTCTTTTAACTTTGTCAAATGCTTTTTCAAAGTCAATAAATGCAATATGTGTTTCTAATTATATTCTCTTCTTTTCTCTATTATTAATTTTAGGAAAAAGGCTGGGTCTACACATGATCGATATATACAATATGTTAGAAATGGGTCTATACAATATGTTAGAAACACATATTGCATCAATAAATGCAATATGTGTTTCTAATTATATTCTCTTCTTTTCTCTATTATTAATTTTAGGAAAAAGGCTGGGTCTATACATGATCGTCCTTTTCTAAATCCATTCTGTACCTCTAGAATAAAGTTTTCGGAATATTTCATTAGTTTGTTATTTAAGATTCTGCTATATATTTTGTAACAGGAATTTAGTATACTGATACCTCTATAGTTTTTAGGGTCATCTCTATTACCTTTCTTAAAGATAGGAATCACAATTGCTTTTTTCCATTCTATTGGGGGATACCAGCTGAGTAAATGTTATTTTAAAATAATAAGAGTCTTTCTTTGAATCTTGTTCCTGCGTATTTATATAGTGCTGAACCTAGCTTATCTTCTCCAGGTGATTTTCTGTTTCTTGTTTCTTTCAGACTGATTTCTAATTTTTCTTCAGTTATTTCCTTTTCATTTTCGTTAATTGTTTGCCAGTTGTCTTTTTTAAAATATTTGTCTGTCCACAATTCTGTGTAGTAATTTAGAAATTCTTCTAATTTCAATTCAGTGTTTAATTTTATGTTTTCTTTGGTATCTGCATTTAGGTGTTTCAAAATCTTATATACATTGGGTCTTATTTTATATAAATCATGTTCTAATTTAGAAACAAATTTATTCCATGATTCTCTGTCTTTTTCTGACTTCTCTTTTAGCTATGGCTCTTATTCTTTTATATTCTATTTCATCTTCTAATCTTTTACTGCTTAACCATTTGTGATAGGCTTCTTTTTTCTTTTTGATTATTTCTTTCATTGTATCATCCCAGATCTTCAGTGTTTTTCTTTTATTGAATTTTTTGGTCTTTCCTGAGCTTTCATTTGCTGCTGCATTTAGTATCGTTTTTATATTAAGCCATTCTATTTCTATTTCTTCATTTTGTTTTATTTTGTCTAGATATTGGTTAATTCTTTGTTCATATAGCCATTGTACATTTGTGTCATTCAATAGTCTAGTTTTATAAACAAATGTTTAAATTTTTCTTTCTGTTCTTGTTACTTGTAGCCATTTAGGTGGTAATCTTAATTTTATTTTAAAAAGGAAGTGGTTACTGCTTATTTCATATCCTCTGTGAACTCTAACATCTAGTGAAAATTTTGATGTCTTTTCATTTAATATGAAGTAATCTAATATTGATTTCCATCCTCTTGCTGCCCAAGTATATTTATGTATGTCTTTATGTTTATAGAAGGAATTCATTATTTTTAGGTTATTATAAACTACAAAGTCAATCAATTTTTTACCATTTATGTTTAGAGTGTGTTCTCCATGTATTCCTATATTATTATTAATTTTCGTGTTTCCAATTCTTGCATTTAAGTCACCTGCTAAAATTATGTAATAATTTTTATTTATTTTATGATATATGTTTCGTAGCTGATTATAAAAATCAATATTATCCTGTTCTCTTCCTTCTTCTGGGACAAGTAAACCAATTATTGTTAAATAGCCTCTATCTATTTTTATTCTAGCTTCTATTATTCTTTCATTCCATAATTTATAATGTTTTAACTGTTTTGAATTGTTTTGTTTTATGTATTTACTAGAAGCTTTCAGGCCACCCTCGTAAAAGAGAGGTATAGAGATTTGTAATAACAGTTATATTAGTATGTAATATGCATTGTTTTTTCGAATAGTGCTCTGTGACTAAAGGTCCAACGAACGATCTACTAGTGATAATTGCAATAATAATGATAGTATACAGTATTTCCTATTTTTATTTCAGGTGGGTGTTAGCAGTTGTTCCTGTCTATCGAAAGTAGACCAAGTTGTATATATGTAACATTTCTTGCACTGAGGGATAATTTCAAGGACGGGTTTTACTCAGAAAAAGGGATAAAAATTGATGGTCTGTTGCATGGTTGTCAGGTGGAAATAAGTTTTGTTATTGCTGGGAATTACTGCCAGTGCATCTGCGGTTATTAAGCTAATGTTATTATCGCTGTGAATTGGGTGTGCTGTTATCCGACACTTATGCGGTGATGAAAAATTCAATTTCGTAGAAAGGAATCCTTTCGCCACCGTATGATAATGGATAACTCATATTCAATTAAAATCCCCTGTAAGAATTTCTTCGCATTCCAGGTTAGATTTGAATCCAGTTCTTTACATCCATCGTCATCATCGTTAACAAATAAAGGACGTGACCTGTGGAGTTAAGATCATATTTATGTGATACTTTGGCAAGATGCACCTTGTATATAAGGAATGGGAAGAGTTATGAAAAATGATATAAGTTTGCTATACAGTGTGTTTGCGCGCACGTTCGTGTGTGTATGTGTGTGTGTGTGTGTGTGTGTGAGCGCGTGTAGGCTTAATGAAGGTTCAAGAAAATGATTTGAGCTTTCATTAAAAGTTATTCGATTCGCTAAGTGTTTGAGATGAATGATGTACATGGAACTAATACATATATCATTCAGAGAGCGTGGCCTGCAGTAAACTGATCTGGAATGTGTCACTTTCTTATTCCAGACAAATTCCTAGGAAAAATAGTACTTCGTTATGATTCCTTTTCTTGGATAAATTTAATCCTGGAATAATACAGATGGATTTTATAAAATAAATTGTTTGAAATCTTCATCGATGTCAATCGAGTCAACAGAAATGTTGTCTAAGTATCTAGTACATGGATAGTTTTCGATTTCGATGGGATAAAGCAGAAATTTGTCTTCTGCTCTACCCCATCTCTACCCTTACTGTACCTATATGTATGCATATATATATATATATATATATGGGAATCAGGCACACTGCAGCTGAGATTGTTGTTCATGTGTGAAATACAGAACTATTTCTTTGGATTCTACAATTCGCCTTTCAAATTCATCATTGCATATATATAAATTGGTTGTGCGGTCGTACCAATCAATTTGGTGTTGACGTTCTTCTAGGTTAGAGTTGGCAGAGAAAAGAACATGACTGGAATGGGCGCTCGCTCGTGTTCTTCTGTAGAAGATGTCACGTCTATGTTCTTCAAGACGTAGTGAAATAGATTTATCTGTCTGGCCAAAATAAGGTCGACCACAGTCGCACATAACTTTATAAACATCTGGAAAATGAAATTGGTTGTGTTTTGGTTTTAGTCGACTCAGAAAAGAACGAAATTTTGGTAGAGTTGTATAGTCGGTCTTTATGTTGAATTTTTTCATAATCCTAGATAGTTTTGGGGTAAGAGAGCTAATAAATGGTAACTGGATGTGAGTTATAGGGTTGGATTCATCTTCTTCTCGAGGTTGTTGACAGTTCTGTTTGAAGGTCTTCTTCTGTGGAAGTAAGACATCTTACACGATGGGAAAGAGTGGAGATGATGCAAAGGTTTTGAGGAGGGAAGTGATGAGAAGAAGCATGCAAATATCTATCAGTGTGTGGTGGGATTTCGAAAAATCGAAAATTTAAGACAGACAGGTAATTTACTGATCTTTAGATCCGAAAAGGGGAGAACGCCGTTAATCTCTAGTTCTGATGTGAATTTTATGTTCTGATGTTGATTATTTAAATAGTTTAGGAAGTTTTGTTGTTCCTATAAACCATGTTCCCAGATAAGGAAGACATCATCTATATATCGTAACCACAGTTTAGGTTTTAATGTAGCGTCAGAAATAGCTCTCTCTTCAAAATCTTATAAAAAGATGTTTGCTATGACTGGGGATAGAGGGCTGCCCATAGCTAACCCGCTTGCTTGTTTATATATTTTTTCTTCGTAGCAAAAAAGACTCTGAGGATTTCATCTCAAAAATAAAAAATTTAAATCTCAACGACTCTGAGAGAATGGTGAGTTTTGACATCGTGTCTCGTTTTACGAATGTACCTACAGATGAAGTTCTGACTCTTCTGAAGGACAAGGTTTCTAAGAAAATGTTTGCTCTAGTAACGCACAGCATTAATTTTTCTGGCTATTTCTGCTAAGAATAAAAAATATATAAACAAGCAAGCGGGTTAGCTATGGGCAGCCCTCTATCCCCAGTCTTAGCAAATATATATTTACAAGATTTTGAAGAGAGAGCCATTTCTATAGCTACTTTCAAACCTAACCTGTGGTTACGATACATAGATGACGTCTACCTTATCTGGGAACATGGTTTAGAGGAACTACAGAACTTCCTAAACCATTTAAGTAATCAACATCAGAACATTAAATTCACATCAGAATTAGAGATTAACGGCATTCTCCAATTTTTTGGATCTAAAGATTAATAGATTTCCTGACTGTCGTAAATTTTCGATTTTTACAAAAACCACCGACACTAATAGATATTTGAATGCCTCTTCTCATCATTTCCCTCCTCAAAAACTTGGCATCATCTCCACTCTTTTCCATCGTGCAAGATGTCTTACTTCCACAGAAGAAGACCTTCAAACAGAACTCAACTTCCTGAAAAGCACCTTCTTAAATAATGGTTATTCATCTCGTAACATGACTAAACGTTTGAAACCACGTCAACAACCTCGACAAGGAGATGAATCCAACTCTATCACTCACATCCAGTTACCATTTATTAGCTCCCTTACCCCAAAACTAGCTAGGATTTTTCAAGATATTCAACATAAAAACTGACTATACCACTCTGCCAAAACTTCGTTTTTTTTCTGAGTCGACCAAAACCAAACATAACCAACTGCATTTTACAAGTGTTTATAAAGTTATGTGCGACTGTGGGAGACCTTATTTTGGCCAGACAGATAAGTCTATTTCATTACGTCTTCAGGAACATAGACGTGACATCTCCTAAAGAAGAACACCAATTAACCCCCTCCCCAATTTTATCCGTACCGGATAAAATTGGGGAGGGGGTTAATTGGTGAACAACCCTGTAAAAATCTATTATCATTTATTTTTATTCGCATCTTTCGAAACCAATGTTTAGTTTTATGAAGATGTTTAGGTATCATTAGAGTATAGAATTTGAATATCGATAGTTTTACACTAGATTGTCGCCATCAGCCAGTTTTGTAATGCATTTAGTTTTTTTCATTAAATATTGCGGAGCAGAACCATAGCCATATATATCCTGTCTCAGTGTAGACTCACTTAAGGATTTATAGATGATTTTCCTAATATTTGAAAATAATATCTGTTGTAAGTTGTGCATTTAGAGTAATATCCGCAGTATTATGTGTATGTAATTAATTGTGTTTTATCGTATACTGTACTCAAAGTGCAGACCTAAGTAAATCAGGTCTGAAACTTTCCTGGATTGTTGTGCAAGGACAGTTCTCTGTTTTCGTTGGACAACGTGAAGTATGACATTTCAATTATGTGTGAGAGATCTGTAACCATCTGAGGGTTTCTAAATATTGTAACTTGAGATTTGTTGCAATTTATTACGAAATAATTATTCATGAGCCAATCAGTGATTATGTCGAAGTCTGTAAATGTTGTAAGCTTATTAATGGGTCTTTGTATATGGCCATGATTAATGTATCACCTGCCTACTAGTAGTAGCAATTTTATAGCTGTAGCTTGGATAGATCGCTTACAAAAGTATTGAAAAGGCATGGTAATGGAATTGGCCCTTTCGTAATGCCACAATTAATCTCAGTTGTGTTAGTATCCAGGTGCGATTTATTTTTGTAATGTTGGTTTAGTTTTTCAGAAAGTCTTTGAACCTGTAGTGGAGGTTTTCTCTTTTGCTACAGCTGTGATTTTTTATTAAAGAATTGTATGCTCTATAATGTCAAAAGATTTAAAGAAGTTAGGAGCAAATGCAATACGAAGCGTTTTTTGTCCAGCGATGAGTTTATTATGTCACAAAGATCTTTCAATAAGATGCTAGTTCCTTTATGTTTATGTAATCAGCATTGAGTGTTGAATATTATTTCGAAGTTTTCTAAATATGTAGATATTTTTTCATTCAGTGTTCCCTAATTCCATGATTTTTTTTATTACTGACAGCGAGGATATAGGTCTGTAATTATTAATTTGTTCGGATTTTCCATTTTATATACAGCGGACTAATCCCTGCTGTTTTTAGTTTTGGTGATATTTCGCATTTCTGAAACAAAGTTTAACAATTTGAGTATAACTGGCGATAAGGCAGAGAAGTTCAGTTTGATACGTATATTAAAGCTGATTTTTGAGATAACCGTATCAAAATCTTTTTGTCTTAACTGGGAGATCCAAAGGGTCTTATATTTTGTCTGAATTGTGTTGCTGTTAACTTTCTAAGACAATGTGTAGGTCGCCTTAAATTTCTAATTTGTTCCTTGAAGATATTTAAATTTTGTCGCTAATAATAATAAAAGAGAGAAATGCTTGGTCTTCAAGAATTAAGAAAGTTAGTACCAGATGGTGTCAGTAGAAGCAATAATAGATAGCGATCGGTTTATTTGAAATAACCTGCTAATAATATGTTGGATATCATAATGAGGTTATAATAGTTAGCTTATAATAGAAAAGATCGTTACAGGCATCCTATTATAGAAGGACTTCCTGAAAGGACTTCCATTAATATAAAATCACTATCATTTTTCTGTTTAATTCCTGGATTATTAGTGACAGGTGGCATAACGCAAAAAATAAAAAAAAACGTTTTTTTATTTTTTTCCTCCAAAGTTACAGTATCAGTTGGAGGTGACATCACTAAAATATATCTGCAAATGAAGAGCTCGCTCATCTCCACTAGCCTGAGCAGACATCTTCTGGAGGCAAGAGGGAGTACAGGGGAGGAGAGGGAGAGCATTGCAAGGAAGACCCCTGTCACCCTCTTAACTACCCTTTCACTTCCACCACCTAATGCCATTTTTTTCCTCCAAAGTTATCAGTATCAGTGGGAGGTGACATCACTATAAAAGATATCCGCAAAGGTTGAGCTCGCTCATCTCCACTAGGCTGAGCAGACAACTTCTGGATGAGAGGACGGAGAATAGGGGTGATGGGGTTAGGCGGTGGGGTGGGGAGGAGCATTGCAGGGAAGACCTCGTTACCCTCTTGATGACATTTACACTTCCACCACCTAATCTTTTTTTTTCCCATCCCAACAATTTCAGACATATGAGTGAGAGAAATAGTCACATGGACTAACATCAAAAACACTTTTTGAGGATAAAATACTTAACATAATAAGGACAAATAATATAGAATACCCTTTGAGCCAAAGAGATAAGATTTGCCCTATGATGACTCAAAGTAAGATAATCTCACATCAACATCATATCCAACAGCATGTAGAAATATGTCTGTGAATCATCTGTGTGAAAGTTTCATTTTGGAAGGAACAGTCAGGGTTAAAGGTCTGTTAACAGTACTATTAGGAAAAACAAATGAATCAAGTATCTTTACAGTTACAGCAATTCGTTTATCCAGTGCAGGTATTGTATTGTGTTGTGGTGTTTGGTATTCAGTAAAGTAAAGTAAAATAATTGGTGAGCCACAAAAGTCATAGAAATTTTCTTTCTTCGCGAAAATAGCACGAGACAAAACTCTTCCCCTAGCTCTAAAAGGATGGAAACCGATTATTATTTTAGAAGACAGGTACATTATTATGTATTTATCCAGGACCACATGGGAAAAGTTACGCAGGAAGTGTCTGATATCCTCGGCTACTTGCAAAGAAGAGTTGACTAGGAAATGGACCTCGGTGAGTGTTATATTCTGAAATGCCAAGATGGGGAACTAATACTTGATGATACAGGAGCTGATGGAAGTAAAGTTTTTTTCTATTAGTTGTGAAGAAGCTGAGAGATTTGCACCAAAAATGCATGACATTGATAATCATTTACTATTTTTGGAAACTAAATTACCAGCTATTCATATCATGAGGAAAATTATCGCTAATCATTTAAATTCATCAATGGTAAAATTAGACTTTCAAGATTTTATCCAATTCGATAAATATTCTTTATTTTGGGACATTTACGAACATTTTACAAAAACTGTTTGTGTATATTTGCTGACGAAAGAATACTCAGAATGTTTAGAAAGGCATGGTGTCATTTCCAGACTGACACAATATCAAATGTATAGAAGTGTGGTTACCATGGTATCTCATTTAAAAATTCTTTTCTATGACCAGCTATTTTAATGTGATATAACTAAGAAACAGTGAGTAAAAATTTTATTCATTGAACTCTTTGGAAAATATTAAGAGTCTAAACTAAATATTGTGAAATATTTTTAGATAATTATATTTTTTGAATTTTTCTCTGTGAATATACTTGTAAATTGTATTTCAGCAAAATAAAATATGCATTTCTAAACTTAAATGAACAAAGAAATGTGCTTTTGTTGTTGTGTTTTTCCACAGTGAATTTTTAACTCAGTTATTCTGATTGGAACTTGATATTTAAATCCACAACTTTATACCTTAGTGCAGTTCTGTTTAATTATTATTTTAAAAAACAATCACTACTGTGAAATTAATGCCAAGAATGGGAAAAAATGTTGAAAACTAATATCCATGTAACTGATTATTTTAGAAATTGTCTAAAATAATTGAGTTATCTGAAAACAATTCGTTCACATAATTCAAAATCCGAAATGTTACAATTTGGTTGTTTTACAGAGAGAGTGCAGATATTAACCCTAAAACGTGAAATAATAAGTACAAATAATTTTTTCTATACTAAACTTTAAGAGTTTAAGATAGAAAAAATTATTTGTCCTCTCCAGATAACATACATACAAATTTTACCTTTCCCCACACAAGGGAAGATAAAAACATACCAACAGTATATCCAATAGTATGCGAAAACATGTCGTTGAGTCATCTGCGCAAAAGGTTCTTTTTGAAGGAATGGTCAGGGTAGGGTATAGTAAGGTTAAACAGTACTATAAGAAAAACCATAGAGTCGAGCGACTTTGGATTTAAGGTAATTATTCATCCACTGCAGTTGCTGTTTTGTGTTTGGTAATGTAAAAATAATGGGTGAGCCACAAAATTTTTTGAAAGTTTCTTTGTGAAAAGTTCTAATTGTTTAGAACTTTCTAATAAAAAATTAACATAAAATATAAGATCAGAGCTAATAATTAGTGAAATAATAATAATAATAATAATAATAATAATAATAATAATAATAATAATAATAATAATAATAATAATAAATAACTATTTATTTGTTGTGCCATATGAAGTAATCTAGGAAGAAAAATGAAGGAAAACGAATATGAAAAATCGACAGTGGGTGAAAAATACGAATTTTCAGATATCATTGCTATAATTGATTGTCAATTTCATTTGAATAAGACTTCAAATTTATTTCCTAAAGAAATTTGTATTTCTGATGGAATTATTGTAAGATATGCATTGAAATATTCACCTTGTAGTTGGAAAGAATTACCTGAAAGAGTTAAAAAACAGAATTCTTGGTTAATAAAATATAACCATCAGCTTAAGTGGGAAATTGGTTCACTATCTTTGGACAAACTAAGAAATTGGATGATAGAATCAACATGGAAATATCAAATATTACTCTCCAAAGGAAGAGAAAAATCAAAAACATTAACGAGGATAATAGGGATGCCAGTTCTAGATTTAAAGGAAATTTGATGCCCAAAACATGAAAACATAACATGTACTTTTAAATGCTTTTGGAAACATAATGAAAGATTCTTTGCTTTTAATAATGTTCAGAAGTATATGTATTGGTTTCAAAAAAATAAATATGCAACCCTTAATTTTAGTACAGTAATAAATTCCAAACAATCACCAAAGGAAAATTAACTTTCAGATGAGAGTCACATTGTCAAAAACCACATGATGGCAATTCCACAAGCATGGGAAGAATCTTTGATGTATTTTTCAATTTATTTATTTTCTGTATGTTAGATTCAGTAAATACAATTTGTAAATAATATTTAGTTCAATAAAATGTGTAAATTTAAATGAACAAATTGTGTGTCATTGATGTGTTATACAAATTTAAGTAAGACCATGACAGTTTTTCCCTTGTGAAATTTCATGCCACAAACTAACCAAAGACTTTTTTGACACAGTGAATTAAAAGTCTTATTTGTTCATGCAAGCCCTCAAATATTTCATGAAACTCTCAACTCTTGGAAGCAAAAGGAATAATTGTGTATTAAATTAATAACCAGAATTTTATTGGAGAAGATTTCACCTGAAAAGTCACAATACTGTTAGAGTTTGGTAATTTTACAGAGCCATTAGATATTTTAAACCAACACGTAACTAAAACTTTTAAAATGATTGCTGTAGAAAAACTCTGTGGAGAGTTCAAAACCTTTTTTGTCTCATATCCGTTACTTAAAATTACTAATGCTAAAGAAAAAATAAATAAAAAAAATAAATTACAGTTACAGAAATAGGTTAAGAGCACAAAGAATCGATGGTAAAATTAATAGTTATATTGGTTTTTTTTTTTTAAATAAATGTAAGCATTAATTTACTACAGCAATAATTTCCCATGGGAACCAAGAGTTCCAACATAAACACACGATTTCTCACCTACATACAACAATTTGGTGACCGGATAAGAGAGATATCTTTAAGATAAGACTTAATGAGAAATCTACAGTGTTGGAAAATAAATTCCCATACATTTTATTTATTCAGCAATTGTGCACAGTTATTCTGTTAGAATATGTAATTAAACTGAATTTTAAAAGTAAAATACAGAAAATAACCATTCAGTTTGAAAAAAAAAATCATTTCACTTGTCAGAATTCCATACTCTAACAGCACTCGGATTTCGAAACAGGAAATAACACTTAACCTGAACAAAAAAGGGACAGTGACTTTCCCACCAAGCTTAGGAAAACATAGCATTGAACAAACATAGCATGAGCAACTTTGGGAAGGAATTAAACAGAGAACCAATCGGATAGTAGTCTAAATTAAGTGGTCAACTAGCTTTTCTGGTTAATTACAGAAATATCTTTCAACTCCAATGTTTTGTGTGTTTTTGTGCTGTGAACACATGTTAGCCCCAGTAACCTATAATGAAAAAGTCAACTGCATTTTCAGACTTGTGTTTGTGTGCTGTGCTGTGAAGATATGTTAAAATCAGCAATTTGGAATATTCAGAAAACCTCGATAGTTCCAAGATGCCCCATTCTGGAAGGAAATGTAAGTAAATCTTTTTTTTAAACTTAAACCAACAATTGATAATTGTAATTTCAATAATCACTGCTTGTATGTTTTGGTAAGTGTAATTCTAATACTGAATAGTTTTTATGCAATTTTGATATCTGTAAATTTCTGCATATTGCATTGTAAATAATATCTGTGAAATAAATATGTAAACTTAAAAGAACAAACAGTGTTGTTGATGTGTTATGTATGTTTAAGTAAGATCACTTTTGAAATCACCATGAATTCACACACAATTTGTTTATTTATTGAACTTTAAGATCTTAATTTTAGACAAATCAAAATATTCGTATGAATTATGAATAAAATATGAATTTAAATTAGAATATGAATATAGAAGAAAATACTGATGAGCTATGGAAAAAGGTGTGTGTTTGAGCGAGAACAGTATATAATTAAATTATTCAGAAAAGCTTGAAACACTGCCTCCATCTCGACTTGCTCTAAGAATTCCCACTCTTTAACAGGAAAGAATTATCCCAAAATGTATTGGAAAATTAGTACAGCCATCTATAGAAGAAAAAAACTATATGTTTGAGTGACATTAGCATATAATTAAATTATTCAGAAACCCCTAAACATGGCCGCCATCACGACTCTACTCTACTCTAAGAATTCCCACACTTTAACAGGAAAGAAATGCCCCAAAATGTATTGGAAAATTAGTACAGCCACCAATAGGCAACGAACGACAAAACATGATGACAATGACGGATGTGTGTCACCCTGGGATTATTCCAAGATATCTTATCTCAAAAACGTTGCCCACAATTCCATAGCCAAGCCAAAACACCATGTGATATCACAGAGAGACATATGTTCCCCAGAAATTTCCAAACACATAATGTCACAATTCTTATCTCTAAATACACCCACAATGTAAAAAGCGAACCAAACATACTATGTGATGTCCCTGACAGACGAGGGCCCCAGCGAAATACCAAACATTCCAAACTCTATAACAACAAACATTCACGTCACGATTCCTTATCTTATCTTGATCTTGATCTGGTCAGAAGTGTCCAACCAATCACGACACGATTCCTTATCCACTAATATATTTTCCTTTTCATTCAAAACAATAACGTCACTTATTTACAACTAAAAAATGACGTCACTTATTTACAAATAACAAATGACACCACTTATCTTCATCTGATAACAACAAATATCCACGTGATGATCCCTTATCTTATCTTGATCCTGATCTGGTCAGAAGTGTCCCACCGATCACGACACGATTCTTTATCCACTAATATATATATTCCTTTCAATTCAAAACAATAATGTCACTTATTTACAACTTACAAATGATCGCTTATCTTCATCTGAATACAACAAACATTCATGTCATGATCCCTTATCTTATCTTGATCTTGATCTGGTCAGAAGTGCACCACCAATCATAAGATGAATCCTTATCTCTACTATCATCCATAATTCCATATGCGAACCGAAACACAAGAACTCACGTCACTGACACATATGCCCCCAGGGACATTCCAAACATTCCAGTCTCATGACATCACGCCCACAATGACGTCATCAAACGAACAACCAACCACGTTACGATTTCTTATCTTATCTTATCTTATCTCGATCTTGATCTGGTCACTAGTGCATCCCATACTACTACTAGCATTAAATTACCACTGGTATTAAAGCTTTAGCATCGTAATTTATCATATGACCAGGGGCGGCTCATGCATATGCACCGAGGAACTACAGCACCCCCAATTTTTCTCGATATATAAATATATTTATTAATTTATTTATATTTGCTTGTAATATTTAATTTTATCAGCAACAATCCTATACTTATTTTGTATAAAATAAGTATAGGATTGTTGTATTTTGTATAATCTCTTATTTTGTATAAAAAATAATAATAGCAGCACTGTGTTTACCACAGTATCATCTTGATACATGCACAAGCATATACACGTCATAGTGAGATGCAAGCTATTAGCGTAATGCGGCACTGTCCGTCGCGCAGTTCCACTGTTGTTTATATTAAGTAATTAATTAATTAATTACATTAAATTAGTTAATTAATTTTTATTAATTACATATATATATATAAACGGCAAACCATGGAAAAACATTGTTGACGTCTCCAAGACAGCAAACCGTTTATCTATATTAAACATTGGCCCAAGGAAAGAACCCACACAATAACGTTATTCTCTTGGTGTAATGGATTGTAGTGTGTCTATCCGAAAATTTGCACAGCCATCCTTTTCAGTACGTACAATATCCTCCTGCATGGAATCAAATGACGTGAAGAAATCTAAAGGTGTCATTCCATATTCATTTTTGATATCTAACTCTGATGTCGCTCTATTTTAAAAAGTGAATAGACTGGTAAAATCCGATAACAAAACCTTGCTGCCATCTATGAAAGAACAAAGTGCTGTTTACTCACTTCTGGATGCATTTTACTGCATCCTCAGTAACTCATCCAGAGTTACAAATTGGTCAATAACTGGCTGCACCAGTTCTAGCTCTACGCTAGTATAATGGAATTATCTTTACTTTCACTCACTAAGAATTGCATTCACGACAAGATGCAACTTAAACCAATATTTGGCATTGCTAATTGCTTTGCTGATTCCTTCAACACGCATTATAGAGCCTTTATCTCTTCCAACTCTATGTGGAAGAGCCGGAGGTGTCACTCCATTGTAACAGGGATTACAGAGCAAACGAACATACAGTAAAAATGTACCTGTATTTTATCATAATATTATCAGCAGCTTCTTCTTCACTCTCCACACTCATCAACTCAACATTCCACACTCAGACGACTATAGAACTCACACCTAAGACATTGCCATCCTGACTTCGGGATAGTTCAACATTGCTGAACAGGTGAGAACAAAGTTAAGGTCAGAAAATCTGATAAAATTAATATGAAATTAATTTCTACAGTTTCCCCTATTGGGATGGACTTAACTGTTGATAGTTTTAATAGGACAACATTTCACTTCGAAAAAACTTAGTGGATTATCTCGCCGCCATATTCTAACAGGTATTGGTCATTTCAATACATATATACATTCGTTAAGACATGTGAAACGGCTAACTACAACCTATTTGCAAAACCAATTCTCTTTCTCTTCGTTCTCTCTCTCTCTCTCTCTCTCTCTCATGTATTTTTAAACAGCATAGTTTGCAGAATTCAAATTCGAACATTAACACAGCTTGCTCTTCCTCCTTTGCGACTTTCAACTATTCATGGTATTGATATACTATACATTTATATCGGATAACCTTTCAAGTATGTGTCTTTGGGGAGGGGAGGGCTGCCATATGAAAAAAAAAAAAAAAGAAGTTCTATTAAATGTAGTAAAACGTATTGTCATAAAAATCACAGATAATATTAAAAATAATCAGGATTGTGACGTCAAGTCTCTCAATAAACCTTTATGACACTCAGCCTTACGAAAGGAGCATTTAATAACACCCCTTGTTATTACCGCCGAAGTGAAGCTCTTCGGCTCTATTTCAGTAATTCTTGGTACCTTTTGTAATGTGATACCTCTTATGCAATTCGTGTGGTAATGTTTAACCTCTGCTTCACTACAACTTGAGTATTTTTTTGGATCTGCCTACTCACTGATAAGACCTCAACACAGGTCGAAACCAGTCTGGGTAGTGACCTTCCACCTATGTATAACATCATGCATCTCCTAGCAGATGTGTTTTTCATTATGGGAAAATACTAAGGATAGTAATCAGAACTTAACACACCTTTACTACGAGTTGTCCCTGTCATGAAAGATTTGCTTACGCTTGGAACCGCCGAAACGTTTATAGTTTCTATCTATATTCGGCATGAAACTCTTGTAGTTTCTCTATTCGGCTTTGAAATAATGTTGGATTCAATATCCACTTCATTTGAATAACATACCTTGTATTTTATGTGTTTATGACAAATGAAAATTCATTTCTCAAACTAGACGTTTGAAGGTATGAATTTAATCAAGTCTCAGGCGGGCGAATTAACTTTCCATTTATGCTGTTACTATAAACTTCGATAATGCAAAGGTTTTCTCTAACATTGCGTTTTAAAATTTATTTTAAGAGTTATTTCATTGCTATAATAAAATAAATAAATAAATAATATAATATTAATGGATATAGAAACAAACAATATCGCATCAGCGTTAGCAAAAGAAAAAAAAAGAAAGAAAGAAAAGAAAAAAAGTAAGCGATTGTAATAAATATCGTTTTTTGAGCTCTGAATATTACTACACTGATACCTCCTACAACACACTTGAATAAGACTAACACGCTGCTGACAGATTATGACAAATTTCAGGTCTTCATGATAGCACCTAAGGCATTAGCAAGAGAACTTTCAGACACTAGCAGATTAAAAGAAAAGAAAAGAAATCTAAGTTATAAAGGAAGTTTGATAAGTTTTATCGTAACATGTGTGCATGAATGGGAAGGTGGCTGCACCTTGTGCATTGAACGAATCATTCCTTTTCCAGCCGTGTATCAAACTGCTTTAGAAATGGGACCGTGTCTGCTAACTGCCATTAACACGTCCCACATTGTGATGAATGGCGACGCACTCCACGGCGATCTTGACTTTTATTTCTTTCTGTCAACCACCAAACCCTAATTACATGCTTAATCGCCCGAAGAAACGCAATCGTGGCGTAAATTTTAAAGGCTCATTTCTGAGTTCTTTCTCTTTGTGTGTGTTTTAACTGAAAAGTTTGACGGTAAGAAGTGAAGATTTGAACAAATGGCTACGATAAAAGAAACTTTCGTTTTTTTTTTTTTAAGTTTTCGTACGTTTTATAGTTTTAGTACCAGTCCGAGTGTTGGGTAGACTTTATGTAAGAGAAAACAAGAAGCCCTCCTTTTCTTCATCGGGTATATAGGTTCTAAACAAACACAAAAGAATGAGAGGTATATATTCAAAGGGATACTTTTTTCCTTGACTGCTACTTTAAGATCAGTTATGACCGCATATGTTGAAACGAACTTAAGGTACAATGAAGTGATTCGGAACCAAAAGTTTCGAATATTTCCACGTATCCTATGATATCCTATAAGAGATCAGGGATGGGAACCTTCCATATTTCAAGTAGACAAAAAAAAAAGAAGAAATAAACCTGAAAATTAGCAAGATAGCAAGATACTATTCATATTTATGGATTGGAATAATACATACGTTTTGAATTGTTCATTGAGGGACAGAAGAATAATTTTCCATTTTCCTATAACTCTCCAGTAATTATTATAAATTTTTATAGAAATGAAATCGTTTAAAGTATTGGCTATATTTTGTTTAATATTCAAAATCTATAACCACATAATACACCATTTTGAAATAATTATTAGCATAATATAATAAAATGTAAAAACGTATATTTGTCGTTATTAGTTTGATCAGAATCAAGCTGCTTTCATACCAACTGACGATTTGTCCTATGTCCTATAGTTACTTATGCTTCTCCAGCTGGAGCCACACCTCCACTACAAATATTATCAAATTGCAACGTGTTCAGAATGATCCTAAACGCCCCATGGTTCGTCAGAAATTATCAACTTTACCGAGATGCAAATATTGCTTATTATATCTTCTCCTTCCTACAAACTTTAGCTGCAAAGTTCTTCCTAAAGACGTCCACTCATCCAAATGATCTAGTTCAGCAAGCTGTAGCCTATGAGCCTACGGATACATTCAAACACAAAAGACCAAAAGCCATTTTAACTTCCTTCAGTGATGTATAATCTCCATGCCCATTCTGGGCGAACAAACTGCTCAGAATATTTTCCCTCACTGTGATCGTAACAGACAACGGGGAATATAAAAAGCTTTTCGCCTCACCCCTTAAGTCATAATTGGCAATTTGTCGTTATCGATCAAAACTCCAGAGGGTAATGGAAGGCAATGCTGTAGCCAATGAAGTTTTAACTGAGGCTAGGCATTGCCGTTACCCTGGGATGCTGAGTTTCGCTCTCTTAGGTTTCTCCCGAAATTTCGCTCCCGGTGAGGGGGGGGGTCTCAGATTTCGGTGGGTTTGCCCTGAAGAGAGCATTTTGAGTCTCTGGCATGGCCTGGTGAGAGGCTGTGTCGGTGGATGCTTTTCCCTGGAATGGAATATGAGCTGTTCTGCTCGGTGGTGGGGGAGCCCGTCACTGAGTGGAGCCAACGCTGAGTTGGACGGTCTTTCGGCCACTATGGAGTTGTCTAGGGATCGTCTTAATCCTAATTTTTAGAGATGGCTTTATTTATTCAGTAGCCAATGAAGTTTTAACTGAGGCTCGGTTATTGCTGTGAGTCTTGAGATTGAGATGAGATGGGATATGAGCGGCTCTGCTAGGTGGTGGGGTGAGTCTGTCACTGGGTAGGGCCAACGCTGAGAGTTCTCGGTAACGGGGTGAGCCTGTTACTGAGTGGAACAATATTGAATTGGATGATCTTTCGGCCACTCGTAGGGAGTGGTCCGGGGGGGATCGCCTAATTTTTTTTAGAATAGCCCTTTACTTAAATACTTAAATATCGGCAATGCTGTAACCAATGATTAACTGAGGCTCTGCTATTGCCTTTTCCCCGCCATGACCAGAACTTATAGCTCAATAATACCCTATCCATACATTTTCTTCTACAGATAAACGGGAATATGAAAAGCATTCTTGCTTCACTCATCTAGCTAAAAAAAATTGTTGTTATGATTAATGCATTTTACTTTATAGAGCATGTAAATGTAAAATTAGTCATGATTTATGTTCAAAACTGCTGATAAAACGTAACTATTTAAAACACGACACATATTTTTGACAAAGATTCATTTAAATTGAAATGAAAATTGAACAAATGCTAGAAAGTCTCTATGCTAACTTTTAATACAACATAAAATTTGATAAACGTGTAATCGTATTAAAATGAATGAAATCAAATGATAATTAACTTGTATCTAATAAATACAATTACCATTACAACAGCCATGGATTACATAATTGACCTAGCTAGAACAATAAATAACTATTATAGTGTTGTTCTTGGCTGTGCCAAAGCAGTTGTATATACTATATTAACTTTTGTAAAATTCTGTGCGAAAGAAAGAAAAAAAAGCCTTCCATTTATTGCGAAGACTTCTAGATGGCAGCACAATTCAGTCTAAATCCTATCCAGCTGAACTACAATTTTTAAGGAAGTGTGTCTTACGCTTATTGCATCTTCGTGATACGTAGCGAGATCTTAGCGACTTAAGCCCTTCATTGGAAATTAGGTGTGAAATTTTCAATTACTTGGGTTTATGCTAATAAGTCCAATGAAGTGCCATACATTAAAAAAAAAAATCGAGATTGTTAGCTGCCTTACTTGAGGTTCTGAATTGATAAATCATTCCATGTGCCTAGGAACTTGAGACAAGTTTGCTGAGAGTTCCTGCTTGCTGTTATGCTTAGTGGTAGTATACTCGTGCCTTGAAAGGACACGAGGTTTTGTTAGGTGATATTTTATACATTGCTTTAATTTCCCCTTGTGTAAACTTGGTGACTCTTATTTACCCTTGGCGCTCCCAGTGTAGACAAAGGGCGAAGTCTGATTTCTAAAAATCCATGCATTCTTCGCATAGTAGAGTTAGAGGTATGATATTAATGTTTCCTTCTTTGGTCTTGTATTAGGCAGTCTTGCATATTTCCTATTTTATATTTTTGAAGTATGAGTAAATGGTATATACAGTAAACCCTCGATTTAACGGACTAATAGGGGCTAAGGGTTGTCCGTTAAATCGCAAATTTTTTAAAATAAAAATATCTGTAACATTATACTGCAATTTTATCAATATTAACACTGTAATAACAAACAAATTGTTTTACACACAATTTTCACACTTTTAGATAACTTAATATTCGATGTTGAGGAGCTTGGTTTAGATAATCCAGCTTTGAAAAAACTATCAAGTGTTTTTGAACTTTTGAATTCTGCTGTTTTCTTATAATTAACTTCCTAAAATGTGTGTAATAAAACTGCCGCAGAAAATCACGCCAAGCGACAAAAGAATCAATTACAGTGCGATTGGTGTGATCACGTGCTACTCATTTGCCGAACATGAATTATGAGAGGTGATTCATTTATGTCGGCTAGTCCGCGCGGTTAGCCTAGTGACTATGCGCTTCGCAACCACATGCCTGGGGAAGGCGTGTCCTAGGTTCGATTCCTGTCGACAATCTTCGTCAGCCATATCCAAGTTAGCCGGTCTTGGGCGTGGACAGACAGCAAGGTTATTTCCACCAGTTGATCTGGGGTTTTTCATCCCGCGAGCACGCAAACCGGTCCAGTGAACACACGGATTACAGTCAGGAATACTGACCCAGCCATAGGACTGATTCGTCAGCTGTGCTGGTTCCTGAGCCCGGATAAAATTTAGGGGGGGGGGGGGGCTGAGATGGTGCCGTACCTCCCTGTAAAGGGGACTCACGGCCGTGTATCATCATCATATTATTATTATTATTATGTCGGCTAAATTACCACAGAGTTTTTCCAAAATATGATGGCCTATTCGCCAAAATTTGTTAAAAATAACAGGAAATTAATAACAAAAAATAACCTGTTAATTTAATTATAAGCAAATCTTGGTTAAAAGCATTTTAATAGGGTGTTAATTTTCACATGTGACATACGGACCGGACATTTTGTCCGTTAAATCCGAAGTACGTCAAATAGAGGGTCTGCTGTATCATCTTCATAGTTTTAAGTACAGTAGGTCCAGGAAGAAGGTAGTTTAACTGATCAAATTTAAAGTGCTCTACGAAATGATTGCGCAGATTGTCATTTGGTCCTGTGAAGTATTTGAAATTAATGTCAAGGCTTTGTCTTAACTTGAGGGTTTTGCTTTCTGCAGAAGGTTAATTTGCAGGTGACGTATTTCAAAAATGCATATATATATATATATCGATCTATCTCCTGGCTGCCATCCACTTTGCAATACATATACTCTGTCTTACTTCTGCTCAGTCTCATACCTCTCTCTTCCAGTACTTTCCTCCATCTTTCCAGTTTAGCTGCCGCATCTCTTGATTCTGCACACAGCAAGAGGTCATCCGCATACAACATTGTCCAAGGTGCATCTAATCTCACCTATTCTCACAATCCCCATCACAATAATAAACAGCAACGGACTTAATGCTGACCCTTGATGCAAGCCAACTGTTACTTGAAATTTTATATATATTGTTCCGAATTAGAGAAAGTTTATTATAAATCTAAAAATGAACTGAATAGAATTTTTATATTTTTGTTGTATTTTGTATATACATTTTGCTTTTTATTTCTATTTATTTATTTTTTTAGCATAATTTACTCTAGTAAGCAAACATGTTATATATTCCAACCACATTTTAATCTATGGATATGCAGAAAGTGGTCCCACATCAGTGGCTAATTTTCATCTGTCGCCTAAGGCAATTACAAACATCCGTTTCCTCGGCGGAATTGAAACTTACGATCTGTTGGTTGGATGTCAAAGAAATTGGCAAGAATCTAATACGTGAAATTAAATTTCCATAACGGAGTAGATTTTTCCCTGTGTCCAGAATGTGTGCGAATATAAAATAAAGAAAACAAAGCCATAAATTTTATTTCGATTTATTGTAATTAACCACTTAATTGAATTGTTGAATTCGAACAAGCAGCCTATTGAATTAGGAACACGCTAAATATGCACAAATATTGGTAAATATGCACAATTGTGAAACTAGCATTTATATACAGTTGTATATTTGTATACGAATTTCACACCACATACAGGGTGGTTCAAAATTCCACGTACAAACTTTGAGGGGAGGTAGAGAACATCGAAAGCAACCATATTCACATAGGAAAGCATGACCGGAAACGCCACTGGAAGATACTAACAGGGGCACAAAGATACAGAAATAACACAAGGCAGTAAGTAGCGTAAAAAACTTTATTAGGCGTAACTGAACAGTTCAATAGTAGTTGGATACATAATATAGTTTCACATCAGGTGCTCAAAGTTACGACCATTAGCAGGGATGCATGCCTGACACCGACGACGCATTGATTGCCATGCATTTTCGAGAATACCTAGAGTTTCCAGGATATTAGCTGCGGCGATGGCGATACTTGCCACGAGGTCCATATCAGAGGCAACAGGCGTTTCGTACACCTTGGCTTTAAGGGTCCCCCACAGAAAGAAATCAATGCTCGATAAATCAGGTGAGCGTGGGACCATGCGACGGGTCCACCACGCCCAATCCATCGAGTCCCAAAGGACCTGTCCAGATACTGATGCGCAGAAATGCCAAAATGGACTGGAGCTCCGTCGTGTTGGAAGTACGTCTGCCGACGTACAGTCATTGGAAAATTGTTCAGTAAATCCTGCAGAACTTGTTCCAGAAAGGTACGATACTTTGGGAGTTCAGTCAGGGTGGTAACAGGTATGGGTCAACTAAACAGTCAGCGAGGACACCTGCTCATACATTAATGGCGAAGCGTTGTTGTGCAGCATGTGATCGCACAGCTTGTAGATTCTCATGGGCCCACACATGAGCATTGTGGTGATTGAAGATCCCTTCGCAGGAAAATGAAGCTTCATCCGTGAACAAAACATAAGTTGGAAAATCCAGGTCTACGGCACTTTTTTGCAGAAACCGCTGCGCGAATTCCACACATCGAGGATAATCTTCAGCCATCAGTAACTGGACCCGCTGCAGATGAAATGGATGTAAGGACTCGGAGTGCAAAACGCGCAATACACTGGATCGAGATACCCCTATAGCAGAGGCAACGGAACGTGTGCTTGTCTCTGGATTATTGTCCATCGCATGCAACACCTCCTCTTCCATGGCGGGATTTCGCGTCGATCGTGGTAACCCACTATCATGCCTACGATCTCTGAATGATCCATAGTCACACAAATTCTGATGCAAATATGCAAATATATTTGGTGATGCGATACACGCCTGTTTGGATACCTTTCGCGATACATTCGCACAGCGGCTCGTCCAATACCGTCAGCTAACTCGTAAATGAGGTGCATGTCAGCTATCTCAGCGTTTGTAAAAGGACGCATGTTCTTCGTACGATGTCGAAAGCTTGAATGAGGAAGCCCCAATTGCTCACCTGGAGCGCTGGCGAACAGCGCCACCTATCACTTTCGGGTGGCATTTCCGGTCATGCTTTTCTACGTGAATATGGTCGATTTTGATGTTCTCTACCTCCCCTCAAAGTTTGTACGTGGAATTTTGAACCACCCTATATATATATATATATATATATATATATATATATAAGACAGAGAACGGTGACAATGAGGAAGTGGAAATAGATGATACGAGTGAAGACTTATCTGTTGGAGATCCAAACAAAAACAGAAATAAGGGTGTTAGACAAATCGAAAGAAAACAAAATTCTTCTGAAACAGGAACGATCGACAAGGAAGATAACAAAATAAAAAATATAAACAATGTTGAATTAGAAAATAATGAAAAAAGTAAGCAAGGTACTTCTTTTGCACTCAATGAAATCACAGAAAAAATTCACGAATCTTTAAACTCTTCTAAGCAGTCAGTTCCTGATATTGAGATAAGTCTAAGAGAATGTTCCCGCAAGAATTCTAATTTAGGGGTGCAAGGTTCCAATATTGCAATTGTACAGCCCATTGTAACTCTCAAATCGCTGCAAATGTAAAAAGTCAGAAATCCTTTGTAATTCCAAGTGGTAGAGAAGTCTTTCCTGCAAAAATAAGTAATTTGTTTTTAACCGGACAACAATATACTCTAATCATATAATAAGGTATTTTTCTGCTATTAAATAAAATATTTTTTAGAAAACATGTTTTGATTACATTTACCAGACTCTCCTCTAGGAATTATTAATAATTTCCGGTTCATATGATTAATTCTCGTGAATTGTTTACTTTAACCTTGTTATTTGGTTTGTATTAATAATAGCCGGTAACTATTATTAATAACCGGATTTATTACATACACTTATATATATATATATATATATATATATATATATATATATATATATATATATATATATATATATATATATATATATATATACAGTAGCAAGGAATCCGAACACATATTTTAAATTAAAATTTTAATTTCGCAAGAAAACAAGAAAATTAAAGGTTATATGGTCTCCCCCCCTCTCCGGAATTCTTTCTACGCAAAACGAACTTTTACGTGTTGCCAGCTAGTTTGCTGAATGGACAACGTATCTGCTCTCCAACCAACAGGTTATGGATTCGAATCCCAAAGTAGATATGATGTTTGATAAATAAGTATTTGGTTTATGAATTTAATCGTCCCGTTTGAGACCAGAGCTATGATTATTTGAGGATAAAATATGTTGGGGGAAAAAAGTTCAAAGCTTGATCTCTACAGCAGGATTTCTGGATAATCCAATCCTATTGACTTAGCCAATCCATTAGCTAACTCTGATGCACTATAGATTTATGCCTTTCATAGGTAGGATTCCTTTTTAAAAATCTTCCAAACAGACAAACATGCTAAAGAACACACTCAATTAAAAGCATCCTATATTCGCTTCATTGTTGTATTTGCTTTAACGTAATTTTATATAACAGCAGTCTTACCGATTTAAAAACGTTCGAGGTGAATGAATTTTCTATAAATTTACTTTTAATCTTTTTTTGCATGCACTCCCAACCACCAAAGGATTTAAACATGTAGTCCACATGAGTAGCATGGTTTAGCTCAGGATTCATTATTATTATTATTATTATTATTATTATTATTATTATTATTATTATTATTTTATATATATTTATTGTATTAATTTGTTTAGCTGGTCCAGAATACCTGCGCTAGAGACCAAGCGCATTTTTTTGTTCAGAACTATGGTCAGGCTTCCAGTAAGCAGAGCCGTGGTCTCACACCTGGTGATGAAATTCATCTAGATGAGAAACCTAACATCCATGCCCAAGACGGAATTCAAACCGTAGCCTGTTGACTGGGAAAATTACTATTTTTTTAACTTTTTCTTGTGTAACTGCAAAGTTGATAATCAATGAATGTTTAATTATTATTTAGAAAATTAAGATATCGTTATAGGATCCAGAATATATGAGCAACTCTCTGAATTTTTTTTAAATTTAATTATCCAACACCGAGTTGGCCTCTTGCATTAATAAAATAACATGAGAAGAAGAAGAAGAATTTAAAAAGGATATTAAAATTCTTCAAACTCTCCAATAAGTTAGTTTTTCTGGTAGATGAAGTTAAAAATAAGATAAATTGGAGGATAACAAAGAAAGGAGGAGTAAACTGATAACAGTGGTGAGAAGTTTGTTCAAATAAGATAATCATCAATCGACTATCGACTTTATCCAATGTTTCCTTATCAAATAATTTTCACATTTGAAATCTGTGCACAGAACCTCAGATGTGGTTTTGTCAGTGTCATATACAGTAGGATGGATTGGGGAATTGATTTCTATGCCTCAATAGCAGTTGGCATTATGTGTTTAATCATTACAAGGGACGATTTTCTAAAAAAAAGAACACGAACGTCCATTACTAAACTTGGCAGGACATGTTTTCGATTTTTTATCAGCGATTCTAGAAGGAAGTATCTTTGAAATATCCGCTGTAGACTATAACACAGCAACTATCACATAATCTGCAGTCATTACAAATTTATCTGAACCTTTCATTTGTTTCCGATTAATTAATATCGTTAATAGTACGAAAATAATGATGTTTTCAATAAAATTTAAATGTTAATATCACCTGAACCTTTCATTTATTTCCGATTAATTAACATCGTTAATCGTTAATAGTACGAAACTAACGATGTTTTCAATTTCAATAAATTTAAATGTAAACATCATCACAGGCGAATATTAACCTCGCCTCAGCGGTCCTGTGAATTTTGGACATATATCACGTAGCAAGAGGCTATCAGATCTATCGATCCCAATCAACAAACATTTGTTCGATTTAAAGACTATGTTAGATAGTCAATATTAATTGGTATATCAAAACTCTTCTAAATTTCTTTGTAAGGGTTTATGAATAAGTTTTATTAAAAAATGTTTTAAATTCCTAATTAATTGTGTTTTATTATTTATATTATAATAATTAATTTTCCCTTTAAAAAGTGGGATACAAAAAAATTACCTTCCAAATCCTTTTAAACATGAACACAGAGAACAGAAACGAATTATAATTATTTAAATAAGAGACGTTGAGTTATGAATAAAGTACAAAATTAAGATTAATTAATGAATATTGTAAAAGCAAGAGTGACACTTATAAAAAACTAATCTTAATTGCAGAAAAATACGAGCTATATGTGCAGCCGGAATACTGGATTACGATAAGTGTGGAACGCATTAGTAGAAGTAAAATCAGACAAACAATTCCTGGGTTAAACGTATTATAGTGACCATACATCTTTTACAGACTATATCAGTTATCAAACTGAAGCTTTAAAAACCAAAAAATAAATAAAAACAATAGAAAATAAAATAAAATAAAATTACAAAAATAATTTCATAAAAGGAAATTAATATATTTTGGCGTAAAAATTCATCCATAAATGACAAACATACTAACATCAGATAAGGAATCATTGACTGTAGAATGTAAAGAAAATTGACTATTAAAAATTGTAGAATCCATAATATTTCAGACAATAACATATTGTGTTAGGGTTAGGACTAAAAATCTGCCAGCTTCTTTACCGCACGTAACTCCCATGCATTTGAAAGACCCTTATAATGTATCCAAATGTGCTAGACGGATTCGAACCCAGGTCTTTAAAGCAAAAAACAAATTGTCGCGAGTCCTCTCAACAGTGCTAAGCAGGTGCTTATAGATGAGTAAGACCATGTTTACCAACAGATGCTGACCCTAGCTATTCCTTGATCTTAACTTTTAATCCTTCAAATTTATGCAACGAACTTATAACATTGAATTCGTTACTTGATATTAAACTAAATTTTATATTCATCTAACGCTTTTATATAGGTAGATCTCTTTAGCCTTAATAAATTACGAAAATCAGCGGAAACCAATACTAATAGTTGATTTTTTTAAAAATATGGAGTTAAAAACCCAAGATACAGGGATATAAGGTACGAGTGGGGTCTAAAAAGTTCTGATAAACACCTATAACAAAAATGATATTAAAGCAACTAATATGACCACAAGAAAGAACATACTAGCAATGAAAGTAATTTATGTGCTTATATTATTATATGATTCTATGTTCTTTCTTGTGTTTATATCAGTTTCGTTAATATCATTTTTGTTTTGGATGTTTAACAGAACTTCCCAGACCACCTCATATGTCTGATTCATTTCAAGATAGAAATAGCAAGGATATTAGAAAGTTCTCTTTCGTGATGCCAGAGTATGATTTGCTTTGAGATAAATTTGATGGAGAACTAGGATCAGACCTATCTAATATTTTCGAAGTAGGTTTATGGAATCTGATTCAAAATATTTTTAAAAGGTTTGGGAATTCTTTTCCACATAAAGAAACTTAATATCTCAACGATGAATTAAATAATCTACAACAGAGTTTGCGTAATTTCAATAAGCCTTACCACAATAAGTGTGTAGTTAATCTTTCCATTCGCGCACTAGTAGAAGAGGAAATGAATATTCTTGCTAGAAGCCACAAAGTTTCTATTGTAACGAACGTTTTCCTCGTTTCGTGCATAATATTGAACACTCAACTGACATGTGAGGATAGAAATCAACTAAATTTTGAAGTTGATAAAATTATTCATAATCCTTAAACTTCCACTACTAAATACCCCTTTGCACAATTGAAAACCTTATGCGATCTTCGAAGAAATAAAAATCTTGTTAAAACCAAAGCCGACAAGGGAAACTTTACTGCTACTTATGGCTCTCTTAATTATAAGAGAAAATGGACATATTACTACGAGATCGTAAAATCTATTCAGAAATCATCAAACCCCCCCCTGAAATCAACCAAACAAAGTTAACTTTAATATAACTTTTTATTGAATAATGTATTTTCGCTTGATCCAGTTCAAAAACTACAAACATACTTTGCCGTACAACTTAGATTTGTTGCTTACCAAAATAGAATAAACCAGTATATCATCTTCGTTCAATCTTGGATTGCACACGTAGCGCCGTACGTACAGAATTTCGAAGTTTCTTTCGAATTTCCTTTCTCACTTAACGGTACATTCGTTTTCATATATTTGAAATTTTACTGTGCAAAATTACTAGTACTCTTTCATCTAGCTTGAATTTTAAGAAATATTGTTCTAGCTTATGTCTTAGACTTACGATCATCTAAGCTTCCATTAGATAATAATAGATAATAATCTAAACTCTTTCATCATCTCATTTTATATAATCTTAAGATAAAAATAAAATGGTTTATTGATTTAATGTAAATTATTCTTAAAAAATGTATAAAATCCCCTAAAATTTCTTAAGATTTAAAAATAACAATAATGTTAAAAACGAATTTGTAAAAAATTATGATTATACAAGGAAACTTGTAATTACCACATAATTACGAATGAGTGTTATGAATGAGTATATACATTTATTCGCCAAAACATTATAGCCACCTACCTAGTAACTCGCTGGGTCTGCTTTGGGCGAGATAACCGCTTGAAAATGGCTTGGGATCAACAGCACTAAACCACAAAAGATAAATTATATTCAGCGCTTTAAAAAGAGCAAAATAAATCATTTTCTGCTAAAAGTTCTCTTTCTTTCTCTCTCTCTCTCTCTCTCTCTCTCTCTCTCTCTCTCTCTCTTTGGTGAGGATGCAACACTACTCCGTCACTCTGACCATAATAAATAAATTTCTGTTTTGTAAATTGTGCTTGATCTCCTGACCAGTTTGCTAGTACAGGGATAAAAAATCCGAGTTTCCGGGAGGAGAAAACCCTACCACCTAATATAACACCGGCTAACTCACCTTATGCTGAAAAGATCTCTCATGAAGATTCTTCCAGTCCTAGACAGAATTCGAATCACGTCTTTCCAACCGAAGAAAACTTTGAATCCGACTGAGCTACTCATTCCTTACTGGCAGGAAAAAAATTGAAAATTAAAGGATATGAAAAAAAAAATATATTTGTATTTCTAATTGTATTTCATAATAATAATAATGTTTTCGGAATAAGAACAGCAAATCAAGTATATAACATAGTTTATTAATCATAAATTTATTGATTGATTTATCACAATAGGTAAGTTTGTCTTATTATTACTTATAAGGACTGGCTTAAAGGGGCGAAGCAAGAATGCTTTTCATCTTCCCCGTTATCTGTAGAGGACAGTGTAGGAATAAGGTGTTATTGGGCTATTAAAGCTCTGATCATGGCAGGAAAGTAACAGCAATAGCCGAGCCTCAGTTAGAACTTCATTGGTTACAGCATTGCCATCCATTACCCTCCAAGGGTATTGGATTTTGGATTGAATGAATCAATCACCGCATCACACGAGGATAGTTTGTCTTCTTATCCTTATCCTTAAAGGACTGGCTTAAAGGGGCGAAGCAAGAATGCTTTTCATCTTCCCCGTTATCTGTAGAGGACAGTGTAGGGATAAGGTGTTATTGAGCTATTAAAGCTCTGATCATGGCCGGAGGGTAACAGCAATAGCCGAGCCTCAGTTAGAACTTCATTGGTTACAGCATTGCCATCCATTACCCTCCAAGGGTATTGTATTCAGTTTCTCCTTCCACCATCGCCAAAAGTTTGTCTTGTTTTATTAATCATAAATTTATTGTACAAATATATAAAAATGAGTAAGATATATGAAGTAATTTTTTATAAAACTTTTATATAACGAATATAAAAATTTTAAATAAATTTTTATTTATTTTTTATTTTTAATTAAAATTTTAAATTTTAATAAATATAACGAATATAAACATTTTATATAACGAATATATAAAATTTTTATTAACTGTATTTATTTATTTATTTATTTATTTATTTATTTATTTTATTAATTGTATTTTCTTTTGCTACACTATGGGATAGTGAAAAATGCAAATTTCATTAAATAACAAAGCTTATTTACATAATAGGTAAACGTGTAAAACATTACTGAATGTAATTGCAAATTTATATATGTACCGTGTCCGTAAGTCAATGTTATTCACTGTTAATATAAATGTTTGTACAACATGAGATCACCTGTAATAAGAATGTATATCCTAAAATTGTCATAGCACAATTCATTATTTATAGAATAAAACTATATTAAAATTATATATTGATTAAAATTTTAATTGTAACTATTATTTTATTTATTAATTAAATAATATTTTAAAAAATTTCTTTTATAAGTTTAAATTGTTTTAATAATTTTAAGACACCTACTTTATGTAAAGAATTTTTATGTATTAAAAATGAGCGAAAAATTTTATTTTCATCGTGGAATGGATAGAAGAATTCGTTTCGATGCAATTTCATTGATATTAAATTTGATTGATATATATATATATATATATATATATATATATATATATATATATAATATATTATATATATATATATATATATATATATATATATATATATATATATATATATATATATATATATATATATATATATATATATATATATATATATATATATATATATATATATATATATATATATATATATATATATGAGCGAAATATATATATATATATATATATATATATATATATATATATTTCGCTCATTTTTTATATTTTATATATATATATATATATATATATATGATTTTTCGCTCATTTTTTATATTTTATATATAGATATATTTGATTTTTCGCTCATTTTTTATATTTTATATATATATATATATATATATATGATTTTTCGCTCATTTTTTATATTATATATATATATATATATATATATATATATATATATATATATATATATATATATATATATATATATATATATATTTATATATATATATATATATTTATATTTCGCTCATTTTTTATATTTTATATATATATATATATATATATATGATTTTTCGCTCATTTTTTATATTTTATATATAGATATATTTGATTTTTCGCTCATTTTTTATATTTTATATATATATATATATATATATATATATATATATATATATATATATATATATATATATATATATATATATATATGATTTTTCGCTCATTTTTTATATTTTATATATATACTGTATATAAAATGAGCGAAAAATTTTATTTTGATCGTGGATTTTCATCGAAACGAATGGAGAGAAGAATTCGTTTCGATGCAATTTAATTGAGATATATAGAGGTAAGACTTTGATTTAGTTGCAATTTAGGAATTGTACTGATTCTTGAAAAAGAAAATATGTCATTGGATTTTAACGGTATCTATCGCAACGTAAGGTTTCGCTATTAATTCTCAGTTTTACTAATTGATCAACCGCGAATCAAAACCTACTAGACGTAATTATGACTGATATAGACACCGACAACCTGATAGAAATACTAGATAAAGGTCTGGCGCTAAGCCTACTCAAAAAATTACTAAAGAAGTTTGAAGTGGAATAGCCAGGCTATTTGAACCTGTACTCCACAACGAGAGATGATGAGGAAAGCGAGGATACTGCTAATACAGAGGATTTGGTGGTCTCCAATCCCCCCTCCCCACAAGGATCAAGAAGAGACTCACCCGCGGAAAAAACGCAAAACACAGTCGACAGAACCACCCACAGATGAAGGTGTGGAGGAAGACGGACACAACTCTGACCCTCCTGCCTCCACTAAAGAGAAATTGCCTCCATTTATATTAAGATAATTGCCTCCAATTATCTTAAGAGAAAAGAATAGGTGGAAAAAACTAAGGGTCAGTGTGACTAGTCTACAGATAGCATACACTACAGCAAAGAATTTAGACAATGACATCAAAATCCAACCCTCAACTATAATGGACTATCGCAGACTCACAAAGGAGCTAGACAATAAAGGTGTACAATACCATACCTTCACCCTCGACTCCGAGAGGAGCCTGAAGGTGGTTCTCCGTGTAGTATCAGAGCACATACATACAGAAGACATAGTCGCCGATCTCTGCTACCAAGACCTACCACCCATCAAGGTCAGCAAAATGACCAGAGCAGACAATAGACCAATGCCACTCGTCTTAGTAGAGATCCACCAGGCATATAAAAACATATATGACCTAACTTCAATTTGTGGGCTAAAGATCAGCCCAGAACTACTAAGAAAAAGAACCCTCATCAAGACAGTGCCACAGGTGCCAAAAGTATGGTCATTCCCAGAGATTATGTAAAGCAGAATACAAGTGCTTAAAATGCAGGGAGAGCCACCGCACATATATCTGCACCAAGCCAAAATCCACCCCGGCTAAATGTGCAAACTGCGGGGGCCCGCATCCAGCAAATTACAAAGGATGTATACAACACCCCCCCAAACAAACAGACTATCTGCTCCCTCTGCTAATCTACAAAAACCAGCAGTAGTAGCTCCAACTCCTCCACCCTCCAGAGGTCGACAAAACACGATACAAAACCAACTGCCGCAACCAGAAGCCCCGATCGAAGCAAACCTCAAACGGCAGACGAAGTCCTACGCAGATGTAGTTCGCTCAACAAAGGCCACTCAGGACCAATACAACCCAAATTTAGCAGCCGTCATCACAAACTCCCCTGCAAATATGCTGCAAGACTGCAGCAAATCTAACCCCACGTCGGACTCCAGAAAAAGGTGTTTACAAGAAATCCAATCCATCCTAGCAGCTCTCATAAATGCATAAAAATAAAATCACTCCAGTTCCCCACAGATCATCGCTTGGAACGCGAACGGACTTAGAAACAAGATTCTGGAACTCCAAGAATTCGCAGTGAGATACAACCCAGACATCATCCTAATAAATGAATCCCACTTAAGACCAGCAGACAACCCCAAAATTAGAGGATACCTCCTCCACAGAAATGACAGAATAAACTACAGAGGAGGTGGCACCGCCATTTTCATAAAAAACCACATCGATCACCATTCTGTAACCAGCCCCTCAACCAAAAATCTAGAGCTCACAAGGATAGTAGTACCCACTACCTCAGCTGGGAAACTAACACTTTATGCAGCTTACAACCCTCCATCAAAGAATCTACTACATTCAGATCTAGATGCCGTCCTGGGCAATAAAGATCAAGTCATCATTGCCGGTGATCTAAACGCGAAACACCCAGCATGGAACAGTAAAACCACTAACAGAAACGGCTACACACTCTTCACCTACTCCAGTTCAAATTATGCAGTGGTGGCAGGCCCTGCAGAACCAACACATCATAGTACGTATGGCACAGCCGACATACTTGACATTGCTATATTACAAAATATTAAGCTACAGTATAGCCTAGATTCTTTAAATGAGCTGACATCCGATCACAATCCAATTCTCCTCCAGCTGGGAAAGCAAGAACAACTGTTGCCTCCTCCCCACTCCTTCATCTCATGGAAAAAACTAACAGAAGTACTATCAAAACACATTGTACCTGTCCCTCACATCATATCTATAGGGGAGATTGAGAATGCTGTTAGAAGTCTGACCCAGCGGATCTACACAGCCATAACGGCTGTCACCTCTACCAAAGCCACTCTTAAGCCAAACCAACTACCCGAAGACATTATGGATTTAATTAGGGATAAAAAAAGCGAGGAAAAGGTACCACAAAACCTGTGCACCTCATGACAAAAAGATCCTCAACAAACTGAACAATGAAGTTAGAGAAGCACTTAAAGCTCACAGGAACGAAACATGGGAAGCCAAACTAGCCTCTGTATCACCCGGCGAACACTCCATCTGGAACATATTAAGAAGTCTCAGAAACAAAAACAGATCTCTTCCCCCACTCAGGTCAGACATGGGACTAATACATACGGACGCAGAAAAAGCTGAAGAAATAGCAAAGAACCTAGAAAAACAGTGTAGCCCTACATACGACAACTTGGACATCAAGCATGTCTATAAAATCCACCTCCATGTCAGACATGCACTGAAAGTCACCGATACCTGCAACAACATACCTCCAAACACCTCACCAGCGGAAATCTATGAAGTTCTAAAGAAGCTAAAGAATAAAAAAAACCCTGGCCCAGATGGCATATCAAATAGAATAATTAAACTGCTGCCCCGAAGAGCTGACGTACATCTCACCACCATAATCAACGCCATGTCCCGATTTAACTATTTCCCTAGCTACTGGAAAATCGCAGATGTGGTCCCAGTGCATAAACCAGGTAAAGATCCACACCTGCCTGAAAGCTATCGACCCATCAGCCTAATCTCAAACTTAGGAAAAAGTGCCGAAAAAATCATCCTCTCTAAACTCCAAGCCTCAGTAAATGAGTTAAATATCCTTCGTAAGGAATAATTTCGCTTTAGACAACATCACAGTACTACTCAACAAATTCATAGGATAATTGAGTATATCACGACCGGCTACAATTGGCACCAGCACACTGGAGCAGTCCTCTTTGACATAGCGAAAGTGTTTGACATGATATGACACTTGGGATTACTACACAAACTCATTTCAGTAGGCATGCCATCAAGAATCGTCCACCTAATTAAATCTTACTTCCAGGATAGACGCATACAAGTCAAAATAAACGGTACAGTTTCCAGTCAGCGACGGATCTCACCGGGAGTTCCCCAAGGTTCCCTACTGGCACCGATCTTATTCTCGATATATATGGCCGACATCCCACACAACCCAATGTCATCCATCTTAGTACTTGCCAGATCTCTACGACCACATCTTGTCACTAAAAAACTGCAAGAAAACCTACTACAACTGGAACAATGGTTCTCCAAATGGAGATTACAAGTGAATCCCCAAAATAGTACACCGTTACTTTTCACCAGAAGATTGGCAACTCCTAAGGACCTTTATCTATTCAACACCAAAATCGCCTGGCAAACAGAAACAAAATATCTTGGCGTAATTCTAGACAAAAGATTAACGTTCAACCCACACATCAAAGCCTTATGCGCGAAAGCATCTAAAACCATCGCACAACTTTACCCTCTAATATATAGAAGAAGCAAGCTAAGTACCAGAATCAAAGTACTCCTCTACCTGCTGCTGATCCGCCCCATAGTGACATATGCATCTCCAGCCTGGAGCCACACATCCAACACCAACATCCTCAAGCTACAGAGAGTGCAAAATAGGTGTTTGCGCATGATATTGGATGCACCGTGGTTCGTGAGGCACGTCCAACTGCATAGAGATAAAAACATCCCTTATATCTACTCCTTTCTACTAATTACAGCGGAAAAATTCTTCTCAAAGATCTCTACACACCCCAGTGATCTAGTTAAACAGGCAGCAAACTATGATGAAACTGACCTCTTCAAATACAAGAGGCCAAAAGCCATCCTGAACACTTGCAACAATGACTAATCTCCGTGCCCCCCCCCCCAGGGGGAGCTCACAGCTCATAAATCTTTCCTTCAATTTATCTTCCCTATCAGACAACGGGGAATAAAAGCATCTTGCATCACCCTTCTGGCCAATGATATTATGTTTATGTTATTTTCATCGTTTTCGATATCGTAGAAAGCGATACTCTATCCCATTCGACTTCGGAGATTTTTGTCTACTTGAAAAAACCTTGCATGATTCAAATGTTGTGACATTTTGAAAGAGAACGCGAGTTTCTCATTATAGAGGGAGAGTTAATTAAAATATAGAGGGAGAGTTAATTAAAATATTAGTCAATTTCACGCGAGTTTGTGGGGAAAGAATGGCTGTCCAAGAATGTAAATTTTTCTAACAGTGTTAAGAATAAAATTATTAACGACGGTATGAATGCATTCTATAACATAGCGCAGCACATAGCAACTGAAGAAAACATCGTGTTCAGCTGGATGTATTCCTATATTGTAACCTTCAAGGTATACAAAATTTCCAGACTATAACAAAAAAAAAATACATCTTCCTTTGATACTATTATTTTACTCTCCTAACCTGAACAAGTATGGATGCATTAATTTACCCAAAATTTGGCAACCAATCATATTAAGATCAACCCCAAACTAGCAGCAGTAATAACTTAATATTAGTGGACTTTAGTTCTTTTGCCCATTAGTTGAATTGTTTCTAACAATACCTGTGTGTTGAACTGGCAAGCTGCTTTTACTCTGAAAATGCCCGGATTGAAAGTTTTGCAACTTTGTTCTACGATTTCTGCTTTGGGGCGATACAACTGAGAAGTGAGTCATAGAGAAGGATGCTATGTAAGAAAACATTGACTCTTGTTTCTCAAAATTCAGAAATCATTTCTTCAGCTCAAAAAAGAGAAAAAAAAACCTGAAGATCCATTCAAAGCCTAAGCTTATTCTTGTTCCAAAGCTGATTCATTTTCTCGAATACAGTATACAAACAGGTGAATCCGTATTGGAGCCTGAATAAGCATAGACTTTGAATGGATCTTCAGTTTAAAAAATGAATATGTATTATTGAACGAACATTGTGTTTTCCTTTCTTGAGAAGTGCATAATTTGAGTTTAACTTAAATTAAAAATAAATTATAATAAACATAAATTACTTTAAGATGAATTTTCACTTTTTGATACCCTTCCAAGAAAATATACGTATGAGAATGAAATTAACGTTCATTAAAATTCAATTAAGAAATATCGAAAACATTCGTTTACCATATTGCTTCATCGCTCTATTGTTACCTTTCCAATATTCAAGATGCCAAATGAATTTGTTGTGAATCGAAGGAAAAGATAAAAATCTTCATTCAGAATATTTCTTGAATATATATAAATATTAATAACAATATACATAATGTTCCTTTCTCCTGCCGTGGAGAACTGGATCTTGGAGGGAGAGAGTCCTTTCTCGATAAACTATTAATATGTATCAAATGAATATATAAGTTTCTATTGACACGGATCAATAGAGTGCAGTGAAGAAAAAATTTCAAATAAAAAATCATTATACATTACAAAAAAGTATAATTAATATTAATTCAGCTGAATTTAATACAATGCTTTTTCACATGCAGCAAATTTAGTTGGTTCCAAATGGCAATGGAAAGTTTCCCCCTCTAGCTATTGGTGTTGATGCCCTTATCATACCCTTAGAGGAAAAATAATAATAATAATAAGATAAGTAAAAGATATGTAGAAAAAAAAAACGATTCATTATAAACTTTCCCTTATAAATCCCTTATAAAAAGTAATTAGTTTCTCTAGAGTACGCTCTTACAAACGTTTGTCTTTCGTGGAATTTTAATCTGCTGCGGTTAGGTCGATAAGCAGTGACTTCTTTAACTGAGATATCTTCACAGACAGATCATTGAACAGACTTATAAACTTGCTTGTAGCATTTCACGGAGACAGAGAGAGAGAGAGAGAGAGAGAGAGAGAGAGAGAGAGAGAGAGAGAGAGAGAGAGAGAGAGAGATGGGTCCAAATCTTTTCTATAAGTAACTGTTATAAGGCACGAATTACCTATATTTTGTACTAATGTTGAGTTAACCAGTATTCATCCATTACTGGATAATTATCGAACACTAAATTGCTCTTGTTGTTGTTCTTCTTCTGGTGTTAGCTTGATTACTTGTAGTTATCCAGCTAGAACCAGAAGAAGAATAAGAAGAAATTGGAAGGCAATTCATTTTCTTCAGTGTGCGAAAGAAGTTAGTTTTTTCCCGGTTGATAAGGTTAAAAATGAACTAATTCTGAAGACGTTATGAAGAGGGTAGCTAAACTGTAAAGAGAGAAGTGAGAACCGTATTAAAACAACGAGAATCATCAAGAAGGCGATTGATAATTATCAATCGCCTTCTTGATGATTCTCGTTGGTCATTGATGATTATAATCATCAATGACCTGTAAGTAATGTTTCCTTATCTAAAATCTGTGCATAGAATTTCAGGTGCGGCCTGATTGGTTTATACAGTAGAGTTATCATTTCCATGTCTCTATTTCCGAAATACCCCTGATGATACTTATGGCAGAAAATTTGTGACAACCCTTTACTAATATTGAAAGATTAAATATTAACCCAAGACTTTTAAAGGACAAAAGAGGAACATCAGCTGCTCTCTTTTCAACATGGAAGGGTATTTTCGCTTTTTATCAAACCAATAAATGTACCTTACATTTGTCTTCAATTAATTGCCGTCGTTAACTTTCCGAAACCAACGACGATTTCAATGAATTTTAAACGTCACAGACAAGATTGTACCTCAGTGAATTTATCAATATCATGTAGCGCAGAGTTATCATAACTGATGATTAGGATTTATTAAATTTTATGTTATTAAATAGTATATGAAGCATCTTTTAATTTTTAGAAATATTTAATAATTACATTTATTATATAAATATTTAAAAACTTTAATTAGTTGTATTTGATCTTTATACAGATCATCAAAAGACGAGTATTTAATAATGAAGTGCAAATCAAGGCTGTTAGTTATTAACAGACCGCCTTAAATGCATAAAGATACGAAATAAAACCACAATCGGAATACCTGATTTGTTTTTTAGGTTTGTAGTTGTGGAAAGTCCTTTGTGAAGGCTTCCATCAGATAATAATTACCGGGTTAAACTTATCGACGTGCTTTGTGACTTTTCCTTAAATAACTGGGGTTATTTCATTGAGTCTCTGATTCTCTGGAGATACGTAGTTGTATAATAATACTAATACTGCTAGAATCTTGATAAGAATGCATTTTCACTGAACGATGTTACACTGAACAACTCGTTTTTACTTATCTTTGGAGGAGTTTTGTAGAATTAAATTCACTTAAGCAATTCAACTAGATAAAAAATCAAAATGATACAGTTTGACAAATTATCCTATTATTCTAGTATAAATGTTCATTGTAGAATTAGAAGATTGCAAATATCACAAGGTCTTAGCTATGGCCCCTTTATTTAGAGCAAAAAGTTCCTCTAGTCGGCGGTTACGATTAAACTTATTACTGACTTTTTTTCCTGTGCTTTAGCATTATGATACTGGCAATGTTTTCATAAGACTTCACAGAACCTGAAACTTGATATATATTTAAGAAAATAAATTTAAAATTATATATACAGTAGTGTTAAAAACTCAACTCTTTAAAAATGAGTGAATTTCGCCTTTATTGAGAATTAATATATTCCGAATAAATACATGTTTCATTATAACAGTTGTGACGATCACTAGTTGTGTGCATAAATCTGTCCGCTGTTGCGTCATCTATGAGGTCAATTGCATGGTTTAAGGGTATAAGTGCAGGTGCTCATATTATCGTGAACTTTTGAGTACATTTATTTGCCGCATAAATAAGAAGTTATGCTTGCACTTTATGAGCAGGGATATGAGATATTCGCTGCAATCGAAGTGCATTGTTAACTTACTATTACGTAAAAATCATGACATTCATTCATTCAACTGATATTTCTTACATAGCTTATCACTAAAAGGTAAATAAGTGATGTTGCGTCTTTTCTTAATATTTGTATCGCAGATCATTCCTACTATTAATGCTCAGGTCTTGTTATCAAATATTTATATTATAATCACTAAATTCTTCGAATGATCTAGAATTGGTGGTTGAGAAAGATTACTTATTTTCCGAACCTGCTAACTACGCGTTGTCCTCATAATGGCATTTATGTCTTCGTCTTATAGGCACTGTAGATTTCAGATATGGCCTCCGTTATTCACATGCACTACAAATCCAATTAAAAACAAAAAAGATTTACGTCATTTCTTAATTTAAAATGGTTTTTGCAACTCTGAATAGGATTTCATAATCAACGTAGGACAAGAATCTTGCGGCCAGTTTCCTAGTAGTTTGATCCCTTCCCTTCTTATGGAGATAAAAACGAAGTATTTAAAAAAAAAAACATATTTCTAGACGAAGAGTTTCTCAAAATATTTCCAGGAAGAAGTGAGTTTTGGAGGAGAATGAGGATAGCATATCCCATATATGACATTGCATAACTCTGATCTTAACTTGAAGATTGGTATAACTTATTTTTGAGGAACAGTTTGTCATATCGAGACATCAAATGCTCAGGAAACTCTCTAATGTGCTGAAATCTGATATTTTTGAATTCTTTCAAATTTTCAACCATGTCACTGATCACTCTTCAATGAAGAGTGATCAAACAGGAAATCACTCTTCACTGATAGTGAAGTGTGATTCCATGTTTCGCTAACAGCTCGTATTTTAACAGATCCCATGATTTCAATCATACAGAAATCTACAATAATTACAAATAATGGCAGCTTCGTATATATATATTTTGGTGATAAAGTGGTGTAGCATTTTCTTTGTTTTTCCGAGTTTCGTGGGCTTGTTTTCTGGAGAAAGTTGGTGAGATAATTTGTTGATTTAGTGACTTGTTGATATTGTGTTGGATTTTAATGAAGCAATTTCTTCTTCAGAGAAGATAAAACCTCTGACAAATTCAAAAGCGCATCGAAAACATTAAAGCAACTGTAGTCTGGTTGCATTTTGGTGCCCTCTAATATTAAGTTTTTTACAATTCTTGGGTTGGAGTTAGTGTTAATACGACTGGCTTCCAAATTCTAATTAAATTAATCCATCCATATTTGTAGCTAGGAAAGTAAATACTGTCAAACATATGATATGTTGTTTAGTTTTGCTGCACTCTGAAAACTTCATACAATGAAGGTTACGATGTATATAAGTCCCGAGGTGTAATATATAAGACGATGTTATACAATGCATTCACACCGTCGTAAATGACTGTTATTAACATGCTTATAATAATTTAATGAAATGTGTTAGGAGCTACAGCCATTCTTCCCTCTATTCCACTCATAATAAATCCACTGATAACTTGAAAAATACTCACTTCCATTTGACAGGAAACTGTGCTACACCACTTTATCACCAAATATATATATACGAAGCTGTCATTGTTTGTAATTATTGTAGATTCCTGTATGATTAAAATCATGCTGTAACAACAACAACAACAACGTTACAGGCTTTCTGGGTGAAGCATAAAATGCTTTTTGTTTTCTCCTTTGTCCGTGTCAAGAAGCTTGATGGGGGTTGTGAGCCTTAACCTCGCAATTTGTGAACTATGGAGTTAGCTCTGTTCTGCAGGATTGCCTTGGGTCTTTTATGTTTGTGATAGTCATGTTCACTATAACTGGAAGCTTGTATGATTAGTGGGTTGGGATGAACGTGTTCCTTGCTGGAGAACTTTTCCGCATGGTCATGAAGGAGAGAATGGATGTCTGGGGTTCCAGTTTCTCTGTGGATCTGCGTGTTTCTGACGAACCATGAGGGCGTCCAAGATCATACGAAGGCACTTGTTTTGTATCATCTGTAGTTTCAAGATGTTGGATTTGGATGTATGACTCCATGATGGGTATGCATATGTGATTATTGGTCGTATTACCATCTGATATAGTAGCAGCTTGTTGCGTTTATCCAATTTGTTGTTGAGATTGATCAGGGGATAGAGTTGGGCTATGGTTCTGGGTGTCTGTGTGCCTATGAACTTGGTGTGGCTGTTGAAATTTAGCTTTTTGTCTAGCTGTACTCCAAGGTATTTGGTTTCTGTCTGCCATGGTATCTTTTTTTCGAGGAGTTGAATGTCATCTTGGATGAAGGCTTTGCATCTGGTCAATAGTATAAGTGAGGTTTTGATGGAGTTTACTTGAATCCTCCAGTCCGAGAACCATTTCTCTAGCTTTGTAACGGTGTCCTAGAGACGACTGATCGCCGGGTGTGGTCGGAGAGATCTTGTCATTATAGCTGTGTCATCAGCATATAGGGCTGTAATGGTAGTCCTCAGGTTCTGTGGAATATCAGCCACGTAGATTGTGAAAAGTGAAGGAGCCAACAGGGACCCCTGTGGTACTCCTGCCAGGATTTGGCGCCTAGTTGAGATAGTGCCATTTATTTTTATCTGCATGGATCTGTCAGTGAGGTATGATTTTATTAGACGGGTAAGGTTCGTTGGAATGTTGGCCTGAATGAGTCTGTAGAGTAATCCTTGATGCCATACCTTCTCAAAGGCCTTGGCAATATCCAAAAAGGTATGGCACCAAGGATTACTCTATAAACAGCTGTGTGAAGGTTCAAGTTGTATCCTTGAGTGATATACTCCACTAGTCGGCATATTTGTTGCATTGTGCTGTGTACACGGCGGAAGCCAAATTGTTCGTTTGGAATTATTCCTAATTGATCTGATTTTTCTTGTAGTCATGAGAGGATGATTTTTTCAGCAATCTTTCCTAGGTTGGAAAGCAGGCTTATTGGGTGGGAGTTGTAGATAGTTTCCTGGCTTTTTATTGGTATGATATCGGCTGTTTTCCATGCAGTGGAGAAGTTGTATCCTCAGTATTGCATTGGTTATGTTAACCAGGTGCACAATAGCCTTTCGAGGAAGTAGGTTGATGATTCTGTTGGTAATTCCATCTGGACCTGGAGCTTTTTTGTTGTTTAGATGTTTTATGATGCTGGTTATTTGGTTATTTCCATTGGAATAGTGGGAGTGATGCTGTCTGGTTTGTCTGAGGTCTGTCTTAAGGTACGCTTGACCTGCTAGTGGACTTTATATATGTGGGTGATGTTTATGTTGTAATATGATGGGCAGCATTGTTTTTCTATGTTTTCTGCTATTGCTTCTGCTTTTTCTTTATCAGTGTGCGCCGTTCCATGTGCAGTTTGCATGGAATGGCGCAGGGGGTAGAGGGTTGTGTTTGGTACGGAGAATCTTCAGAAATTTGGGGTTGATGCAGGGGGTAGAGGGTTGTGTTTGGTGCGGAGGATCTTCAGAAATTTCCATATTGTGTGATCTTCTGGGTTGAATGATGACAGTTTATTGTCCCAATCCTGATTCCTGTGGTTTTGAAGTCCTTTTCTGACCTTGTCTGTTCAAGTTGTTCAGTGTTTTCTTATCCTGTGGGGCTCTTGTGTTGTGGTATCTTTTGTCTGGCTTTGTTTTTTGTTTTGATGAGGTCCATGATGTTTTCTGGGAGCCGTTTGGTTGGGTGATTGGTTGTGGTTTAGGTGACTTCTTCTAGTGCCTTTTTTGATTTGGTTTGTTAGATTGCTTACTACGTCATCTATTGTTTTCTTTTTTGTGGACGATGAGTACAGGACCAATGTATTCTGGTAGGATTTTGGCCAGCCTATCCCATGATATGAAGGTGTGCTGGGGAACCAGTTGGTCTTGCGTGCCAAGTTTGATCAGGATTGGGTTGTGGTCAGATGATAGTTCATTGAACGTCTCTATTTGGTATTGATAACTGATGTTTCTAAGGATAGCTATGTCAAGTTACATCTGATCTGCCATGAGGGCTGTAATGAGTGTGCTCAGTGGATCCGTTCGGTACACAACGTACCGAACGGATAGTTTCCTGCTATGATGGTGGGGTCTGTGGTGCCAAGGACGGCATCCAGGTCTGCTGTCAGTAGAGGGTTGCTTGGTGAGTTGTAGGCGGCATATATCTTGAGGCGTCTAGCATTGTTTGTGTGGACTTGTATTCCTGTAGTCTCCAGGTTGGTAGTCTGTGGGTTGGATATGGCATTGTGGTGGAGGTACGGTTTGATGTAGATAGCAGTGCCTCCACCTCTGGTGCTGAGTCTATCCGTTCGGTACGTTGTGTATCCTCTCACTTTTGGGTTGTTGGCAGATCTTAAGTGGGTCTCGTTGATTAGCATTATGTCCGGGTTGTGCCTTTGTGCGAATTCCTGTAGTTCTAGTGTCTTGTTGGTGAGGCCGTTGGCATTCCAGGCTGCAATTAGAAGCGAGTTGGGTTTTACTTTTGTTTTATTCATTGTTGAGTGCTGTAGGTGTTTTAACATTTATAAATTTATTCAAAAATTCTTCAATATTTTAAGAAATGTTTTGTATAAAAAATAAAATAATAGTTACAATAATATTTTATTTTAAATAATATTAGTAATTACATTAAATAAAAGAATAAAACAAAATTTAAAAAATCTTCAAACCACCCATGTTACATAAAAACGTTGCGTGTCAGAACCACACACACACACACACATATATATGTATGTATGTGTGTGTGTGTGTGTGTGTGTGTGTGTGAAATCGACTGAGTGAATTTGAAAGATGTAGTTTCCGTCCATATATATTTATATATTTTTATGTTTACGGAATTTATAACTTACACAAGTTTATAACTGATTTACTCTGTCCCACATTGAACCCTGAATCTATTTATAAGTGAGTGAGCGTGTGTGAATGAGCGAAAATTGCACACTCACTTACTCACTCACTCACATGTGAACCTTGCTCTAACCTTCGAATTCTGAAATCCATAGGGTTTCTCTGCAAATAATAATTTTCCATAGGATTCATTGCTCAATTGCACACATACACACACACTATAATGAACTTTACCTGACTTAAAATGTAATCCTGATCCTGATAAACAAGGACTGTAGCTGTGGCTTCAGGTCACGAAGTGTTCATGATTCTGTTAAATGAAATGAACTTCCGTGCCAACTACAAAATGTTTCTCAACAAGTAAATCATGTATCCGCGACACGCGTATTGTTTCACGCTCAGTACTATTTTGTTATTGAATTAGAATTTGTCAGTTAACATCTAGTTTCTAATTTACTTTGCCTACCTTATTTGTACCCTGAAGATGCCGATAGCAACAGCCGGCGAAACTAGCTGGTGATTAAATAGTTTATTAACACTTGACCAATACTTCTAAATAATAGTTAGTTATTCACAGTGATATATAATTCACCGAAATCGGCCAAGTGGAATCCAACTTTTGAGTGTGCAGAAAATTGAACAGAGTTCACCGCGGTCACTAACGATCAGAGAACAATGGATATCGCCATCTTTACAGTTGCTCAAGGGAAGAAAGGTGAGTCATGAAGTGTAACAAGTGCCTGAAGGAATTATCATCCGACGGAAGTCATATAACCTGCAGGAAAGGCCTTGGGAATCTTTACTTTATATGTTCCAGATTTTCAGAAACAACATGGCAACGCAAATCCAATGCCAAATGAGAGGGGTGGAAGTATCTATACTGCAGAGAGAACAGAGAAACACAGCGCCCCACAGCGCAACCGATTACACCGGAAGCAGAATCGGACGATGAACTGAACAGACAAAAAATACCTGTGAGTTTTATCATTTGAATTCTGTTTATCAAAGACTTCTTGGACAAGAAGTCTTTGATAAACAGAATAAACAAATAACAAAAAAAATTTGCGACGAATATGAAGAGTTTGTTAAATAAAATAATTCAACAGTCGAAGAAGTCTTACAAACGGCAAAAGACATTAAAACCAGCATTACAGGCAACACAATTTGATGAAAGACACATCCGAACTCCGTCAAGAACTTTCCCTAAAACTGCAATACGAACTTTTAAATCAACAACAACATAAAGAAGACCTTGTCATAAATGGTCTTCCAGAAACTGCACCAACAGAAAATCTCAGAGACGTAGTTTTAAAGTTAGGTCATGCAATTGACATTCCCCTGCAACATAATGATATTCAGACCATAAATCGAATTCCCAGGAAGAACAAAAAAACAAGGCTTGCCACGAACCGCACCAGTCATAGTTCATCTTCCATGCTGTGGACTTGCATGCTGACAAGCAAGTCCAAGAACTTAAACGCAATCCATCACAATACAGCAATCTTTCCATCTGAGTATTTAACACCATTCAATCAGAATCTGTTGTACCAAGCAAGAAAAGCAAAAACAGAAACAAATTATCAATGTTTATGGATCAAAGACAGCAAGATATTCTTGAGAAAGTCACAAACTTCAAAGTCTATACAAATACAAAGGTCGGAAGACATAGATAGGCTGCCAGAGTGAAACAAAAGACTCCAAATTAGTTCAAAAAGAAGACCTCAACACAACCAAAATGAATGTGAACCATCAAATAGATGTAATTACACCAGAATGCATCAGCGATTGTACTTTTCACTAGCTTAATGCATTGAATCAATACACGGTACAATCGAGAGGACTCTCCATCTTGCATATTAACATCAGAAGCGTCCGAAAACATTGGTTATTATTACAGGCTTATCTGAGGAATTATACCAGTGTTTTTGATATATTGGTCCTAACAGAAGTATCCATAACTAATGACGAAGCGACTGCTTTACAAATTCCAAGCTTCCAACAACATAGATCATGCCGCCAAACAAAAAGAGGTGGCAGAATAATAATATTTATCGAACATAAATTATTAGCAAAAGAAACTGTCTATCAGTTTGAGCATGCTGAAGCGCATTGCATCGAAATCATTGATACCACCAATAGACGGCATCCCATAATACTAAATTCTATTTACAGGCCACCAAACTTAAACATGATAAAATTCTTGCACGAACTCAATTGCTGGCTTTCACGTCAAGAAATATGCTCAACCGAATACCTAATGATAATCGGCGACATAAATATAAATATTGCAAACGAAAACCAGAACATCACTGTACAATACCTAGACACGCTATCCATGTATAATCTAATAGCAACAATAACATCATGTACTAGAGAAGAAATATTCGGAAATACTATCACTGCCTCGTGTCTAGATCATATAAACGTCCGAGCAAATGACTTGAACCAATACTTTGCAGACTCCATCCAAGAACTGCACAGAAATATTCCTCCAATCACAAAACGTGATTCTCCACTTGGACACAATCAAAACAGACATTATGGTTCCCAACCATAAAAGAAGCAGATTCTGTAATACATCAAATCAAACCAAGCAAAGGCCCAGGTCTTTCCTTTTCAGTTCTCTAAGTTCGTTTCGCTTGTTCATGGAGTCTAGTTAGTTTGTAGTAGGAACAGAATTATTTTCTTGCTCTAGTTATGCAAAAGATGCAACTAGTGGGTTAACTGTGGTCTTTGCCAATTTCCAACTTCTTGGTGTTGATGTTTGTCCTCGCCCTGCCTGTTCCAATTTCTCTGGAAATGCAGTTATTAGTGGGATTAGATGTTTGTGAGCATATTACTGTAAGAAAGCCTTTTTTTCGTTGGCGGTAAGGTTTTAGCTTTTGCAATTGCATTACCAAAAGCTAAAGAACTCACAATACTACAAAACTTTCAGAATTACAAAAGAAATTTAGAAGATACACAGGAGAGTACTGAAAGTTACTGACTTGCTTTTTAACTAAAAGTTATTTTGTCTTCTTTGGTACGAAGAAGGACAGTGTTTTTCTTCTCAACTTAAAAAATAACAGTTTTTAACATTGAGAAGTAGAAAACTCTGGTATTCAAACTCTCGTTACAAATAAAAGTACATATTAGTATATCAGTTGTATGCACAGATAGATATTTTTTCAATAAAAAATAATAATCTTTTATGCACAATTTTTGCATATAAGCTAATCTCTGGCGGTATAGTCACTTAAATAGAATGGGGAGGAAAGATTGGCAAAACATGTATTCTTTGCTAGATTTGCAGGAAAAAAATCAACAGAAAGACTAAGATGTAGCTGCACAGTGGTTCTTACTTGGTATGTTCGATTCTCAGCTGGAAATTAAACCCAGGTCCTTCCGACCGAAAGAAATCAACAACTCAAAGAACTATATCCATTACACTGATTGTATGAAAATATCGTCTTGATAGTATCATCCTGCTCATATTAGGCTCTCTACTTTCCTTCTTATTAATTGGGGAATACAATAAGTATGCGATGTATCTGGACTTTTTTACAAGAAAAGACGCATGAATCTGCCTGACTACACAGGACATTTTGAAACAGAAGGTAAATTATTCGATAACCTACGGAAGTTAAAGTATTTAACATTGCTTGAAATCAAGAGATAATATTGCGCTGGTGCCAAATGTTTTATTATTTTATATATTTTATTATTCAGGTGATAGAAATTATTCCGACTCCTGTTGACACAAAAGAGAAGCTCGAGTATTAATTGCTCGGCAGAGTAGAATGCCTTGTTCGTGTTTTCAGCTGTGTATATATTCAAGTTGATCTTTCCCTTGCTAGTCAGCCGAATTATCACTGTCATCAGAGCCAACACGAAACCCAAGTTAGAGATTTCTGTGAATGATGTGGCTGATGAGAAGATGAGACATTTTCATGAAAATGACTGATGCCATTTTTCTACGTAAAATGCGACATCATTAGAGTTATAATAGAGTAAATTATTAGTGAATAAAATATGATGGTATTGAAAAACTAAAATGAAACTAAAGACGGTCTTATATCGTATTCTCAATAATCTTTATATTTCTTTTTTTTTTTTCTAAATATCGAAACTTATATTTTGAATAGAAAACGGAAACCGTAACTAAACAGTAAACGCTAACTTAACTGCTTTAATAAATTTCCTGCTATCATTCCTTAGCATCCGCCTATCCCGCATTTGGATTATTTGAATAAATCTGATGACGAACTCTTCATCAGATTTATGAAGTGCTTCATCAGAGTTATTCAAAGAGCATAGTTTTTTTTTTTAATGTTTCGTCCATATACGACAGGTTGGATGGTCAGCCTATAGTATGTTAGTACCGTATATGGGCAGTGGGTTGGGGAAAGGAAAAACATGTTTACATTTGATTAAAAAGCCTGTATGTTGTATTCCTTGGGAAATACGTCAGCGGGGAAGATTGTTCCACAGTACAGCAGTAGCAAGCATGACGGAAGAGGTAGAGAAACTTGTTCTGTGAGTTTCAAGATGTACTGTGAAAGGATGTTGGACTGCAGCTGTACGTGTTCCAATGGGCTTAGTACAGGGTGGGGGAATTATTGATGCTGTTTCAAATGAATCTTTCCCGTAAAAGTATTTATAGAATATACAGATTGCAGAGACCAAACGTCTCTGTGAGACTGAGGGGAGCGAATTGTTAAGAGATGGGTCATTTATCAATCAAATTGCGCTCCTCTGTATTCAGTCAAGTATTTTGAGGGAGCTTTTAAGAGCCCCATCCAAATGTGAGAGCAGTATTCGATAGCTCGGCGAATTTACGATTTGTATAAGGTTAACAGCTGTTTTGAGGTGAGGTAACGTCTTCATCGAAAGAGAAATCCCAGTTTTTTGGAAGCTGAGAATGCAATGGTTGTGATGTATTTATGCCAGGGTAATTCCGAGAAGAGAAATCTCATCTTGCTGGGAATGTGAGTGTTATCGAAAACAATGCTGGGGGGAAAACGGTTCATTTTTTTGAGAAATAAGACAGAACTGGGTTTTACTGGCGTTGAAGTTAACAAGGAGGTCAGAATTAAGGGCAGTAGCGGCTGATGCTCTGTGGGTTGAATTGAGTTGTGTAGAGTAGGGTTTGTCAAATGAAAGGTAGGAGTGCAATGTGCTGTCGTCTGTAAAACTGTGTATTGAGTTGGAGGTCAACTGAAGTAGGTCATTGATATGCAGAAGGAAGACGGTCGGTGAGAGAAATGAACCATTTGGGACTCCAGCATTAGTTGGATGGTGAGAGGATAGGGAGCCGCCTACCATCACACATAGTGTACGTCCAGACAGGAAGTTGGCAATCCATCTGCAGAAGTCCTGAGACACTCCAAATGATTCGTTAGTAAGCCCTTGAGCCAGACCCGGTCGAAGGCTTTAGAGATATCAAATGTATCAAATACAACCGCTTGGAATTCGCCAAATTTCTCCATAGTATTTGTCCAACGATGGGTGATGTATGAGAGTAGATCTCCTGTTGATCGTCATCGACGGAATCCGCATTGGTGGTCGCTTGATAGCTGGGTACCTTCAAAGTAGAATAGGAGCTCAGAGTTTATGGTTTTCTCCTTCACTTTGGATAGGACTGAAGTGAGTGAGATAGGGTGGTAGTTAGATGGCAGTGATTTGTCGCACTTTATAGGAATGGGTTGAATATAGGCCAATTTCCAAGCTTTGGGATATATACCAGTGGAGTAAGAGAGTATGTACAGACGACATAGGATAGGAGTCAGTTCTGGTGCACAGATCTTCAGGACAATTGCAGGAATACCATTAGGGCTAGGAGACGTTTTTGTGTCTAATTTAGATAACAGGTTTATGATCTCTTTTTGGCAAAAATATATTGGGGCACTGTATGTTGGGCAGTTGGGATGACTGGAGGGCATTTGCCATTGTCAGTTATGTGTGTGCATTAGAGCAAAGCGTGAAGCCAGTAGGTTAGCTTTTTCTGTGGGTGATGTTGCAGATGAGACATCTGGGCGAAAATAGTGTAGGGAAAAAATTACGACCAATTGCCTTGGCGAGAGACCAAAAGGCATGGCTGCCATTTGGAAAGGCTGCAAGCTTCCTGCTTTTTTGCCTGTTCAAATTCTGTTTCAGAAGCTTCGATAATTTTCTTGCAACTGTTTTGGGCTTCAGTATAGGCATTGAAGGAGAATGGGGTTCTTGATTTGAGCCAGTTGTGGTATGCCTGATTTTTCATTTATACAGTCTTGACACATCATTTGGAGAACCAGAGTTTGGATAAGGGACGTCAGTTCTGAGTAGTGTGAGGAATGTATGTTTTCATGCAATGAGGATTACTTTGGTGACACGTTCGGTGCATATGTTTGGATTGGAACACCGGAAACAATAATCCAACCATGAGAATGAAGCATTGTAGTCTCGGAGACTGTCACAATTGGCACTGTTATAATGCCAAACTAGTCTTGTATGGGAGTATTTGTGTAAGCGTTGTTGCATGGGAGAGCAGTTGAGCACTAGGTTGTGGTCCGGTATAAATTACCCACACCGGTTAATTTATACCGGATTTAAAATTTCTCTGTGTAAGAGAATTATCTTTCACTTTAACCATGATATTGGATGGATTCACTGATATAACATTTTCTCAATGGATTGCTCCAACAAATACGAATTGTTCTAATCTTAATTTTAACTATTTAATATTTTCTCGTCTTCGACAGGTGATTTTTCCATTTAACTCTAGATAATCAATTTATAGAATCTGTTCCATACACATGAGGATAAGTTTGTGTATTATCCAGTATTAAGTCAGTGGTCATACAAGGAACGAGCAGAAGTTTGAATAAGGCTTCTCTCAGAAAATGGTATTTTAATGTTATTAATTTATATTTTTTATGGGCTGCGCCTTTTCATTTTTTCATTTATTGATCAATGTCATGCCAGTATGCACACTCACTGTTTCCATTTTAAACCTAGATAATCCTTAACACTCCATTATATTAATATACAAATCAAACACTGTTCTTTGAAATATCTGGAATTTTAAAAAAGTAATTTTTCAATACTATATATAGTAGGAGAATTCTACGCTTACAGGTAGTATTCTCCTGCTATTGGTCAGTAATCGGCAATGCTGTTCACCACACTGGAAAAAGCCAATGATCTGTCCGCGTTCAATGAAGGGCTTGTTCCTGGTACCCATATGGCAAGTGTCAAGATTTTGTAAAGAGCACAGCTAAGTGCTTTATCAAAAGGTAAGATATAAGGAGGAGGAGGAGGGGTATCAGTGAAAAAATAAATCCACGTTGCTTCTCTAAGAGGCGTAACTGTGGTCCTAAGGCAGTCTGGTAGGAAAGACATCGCCGTCTGACAAGTTTATGAGAACAAAGAGAACTTCCTGTGAGTAGCAATTGATTCAATTATTGGCAATCTATATGTGTACTTCAGCGGTACTCTCACACCACACGATCAAAATTATTTTCAGAATTTAAAGAAGTAAACGACAACGACACCAGACTATGGCTTTAGGCAACTGGAACATCTCTCTGACAGGGAAGGAGTTAGAACTGGCTTCAGATGAAAAACCATGATTTGGCTGTGGTGCAAGCCTATGCACCTAATCTGGAGTCACAATACTCTGCCTTCCTAGAGGAAGTGGGTGCTGCTTTTGACAGGGTTGCAGACATGGAATTAGTCCTGCTAATGGGTGACTTCAATGCACATGTTGGAACAGATGACCAGACATGGAGTGGTGTGGTTGGGAGGAACGGTGCCCCTGACCTTAACGCGAATGGGTTGAAATTATTGGACTTCTGCTGTACTAACAGCTTGTCCATAATGAATACCTTCTTCCAGCACCGAGAAGTCCATAAGTATACCAGGTACAGGGATACACTAGAACAAAGGTCTCTGATTGACTTCTTTATAGTCTCAGCAGACCTATTTTCCTCAGTGTTGGACGTTCGTGTGAGAAGAGGGAGCAGAACTGTCAACTGATCACCACCTTGTTGTGTGCACTCTACGGCTTCAGAAACCAGATGCTACCACCAACGCTGGTAGGCCTAAGAAGCTATACCGCGTGAAATGGGAGACATTGGAAAATGAGGCTGTGAGGAAGAATTTTGCAGATGACATTTCCTCCAGGTTCAAAGAGATCCCCAAGCATACTGCAGATGTTGAAGAGGAATGGAAGCTGTTCAGAACAGCTGTCACTGCCTCTGCACTCTCATGGTGTGGCAGAAAGCTGCTCAGCGTGGCAACGGGCAGTGAGAAAAGGACACCTTGGTGTAACCAAGAAGTCCGAAAACTGTCCGGGCAAAAAAGGAGTCCTACCTAATATGGCTTAGAGTCAAGTTACCTGAGATGCGTTTTCGGTATGCTGAGGCACGAAAAGCTGCTGCTAAAGCAGTAAAGACAGCAAAGCAGAAGGCTTGGAAATCCTTCGGAGAAAGATTAGACTCATCCTATGCAAATGCAAACAAAATATTCTGGCAGACCATCCGCCGCCTTCGAGGGAGGAAATCGTGCACAGCAAGGGCAATTAAAGCCTCTGATGGTGCACTTTTAACAACCGAGAAGGATATCCCCCACAGATGGAGGGAATACTTTGAGAGCCTTCTTAACCCGGGTGGCCCAGCAGTTGTGGACATCCAAGAGGTGCAGATCGGGGCAATGACTATTCTCACAGCAGAAGAGGTCCATTTAGCAATAAAATCGCTAAAATCGGGTAAGACTGCTGGCGATGATGAAATTCAGCGCGAAATGCTAAAAGCCTTAAATCGAGACGGTGTTCTCTGGCTGACCCGAGTGCGTCAGGCTGCTTGGATATCTGAGCGAGCACCAAAGCAATGGCAGACAGGCATAATAATACCAGTCTTTAAGAAGGGAGACCAGAAGGATTGCAGTAACTATCGTGGCATCTCTCTGCTCAGCCTGCCTGGGAAAGTGTATGCTAAGTGCTTTGAAAGACTGTGCAAGGGCATAGTTGAGTCAAAGTTCCAGGAAGAACAATGTGGCTTTCGTCCTGGTAGAAGCACAACTGACCAGATCTTCACTTTAAGGCAAGTCTTTGAGAAATCTTGGGAATATGCCAAGAATGTCTACACAGGTTTTGTGGACTTTGAGAAGGTATATGACCTGGTTCCTAGGGATAAGCTTTGGCAAGTGGTACAGGAGTATGGAATGGATGGTCAACTTTAGCTGCCATCAAGTCCCTGTATGAATTCCCAGAGTTTTTTGTCAGGGTAAACAGCACAAAGTCTGAACCTTTCACAGTCTCCATTGGCCTCCGCCAAGGGTGTGTTCTGTCACCCCTCCTTTTCATAATATTTATGGACTGGATTGATAGGCACAGCCGATGCAGTGAGTGTGTCAGAATTGGAAAATGTAGCATTGGACGTCTGCTTTTTGCAGATGACCTAGTTCTGCTTAGCTCTTCCACAGATGACCTCCAGCAGACCCTGGAGAGGTTTGTAGCTGTTTGTTCAGATGCCGGAATGAAGATCAGTGTGGCCAAAACTGAAACATTTGTGGTCTTAAGACAATCATCCCAGTGCACTCTAAATGTAAGTGGAGTCCTAATGAGGCAGGTGGAGAAGTTTAAATACCTTGGGTCCATATTCACGAATGATGGAAAATGGGACGGAGAGCTAGATACTCGAATTGGCTTAGCAATCTCAATATTGCGGGAGCTTGGCCGTTCGGTAGTATTGAAGCGGGAGTTAAGCCAGAAGGCAAAGTTGGCTGTCTTCAATACAGTCTATGTCCCCATCCTCACCTATGGTCATGAGAGTTGGGTAATGACCGAAAGAATGCGGACACGAATCCAAGCGGCTGAAATGAGGTTCCTTCGAGGGGTTGCGGGGCTGACAAAACTCGACAGAGTTAGAAGCTCTGCAATTCGGGAAACCCTGAATACTCAATCGCTGCTTCTCCGTGTTGAGGGATCACAGTTACGTTGGTACGGGCACCTGGTCAGAATGCCACAAGAGAGGGTCCCTCAGCAGGCCCTCTTTGCTAAGCCAGAGGGTGGGAGGCCACGCGGAAGGAAAAGGACTCGCTGGATAGATTACATCCAAAACCTTGGGTGGACACGTTTGGGAATCCCACCAGAACACCTGAGCTTGGTGGCAGAGGATCGTGACCATTGGAAGTTCCTCTTGCAGCTGTTTCCCCCACAACCCAATTAGGAAGAGTGGGCCTTGAAGATGTATGTATGTATGTATTTATAGAAGTAAAATGAGAACCAGTAGTAAATATCAATTTTTCCATCAGAATGAAGCAACTCTTCTAAGAAGTAAAAACAGTACCAAAGGCTTACCTTCGGATAAAACTATGAGCGCTGCTGACGAAATGCTCATTTGTAGACTTTCTATGAAAAGATAGATAATGTGATAGTCGATGTTCATTATGGTGTTTCAGGATTGCTTATCTGAAGCAAATAAGCCGGTGTGATATACGAGTGAAATAAAAAAATAATCCTACTCTCAGAAATTCTGGTTTTTGATCCAGAAGAATTAATTTTGTCAACATGCCGGAAGGTTTTTATATAACATGCACTCGCATAAATACATGAAAAATAAAAATTGTAATTAATTAAATATACACTATTTCATTTTGGTTCAGCCTGTTCAAAAACTACGGATGAATGAAAAATGAAGTCATCATGATAAAGGTTATAGGCTCAAACAAAATTAATAAACTTCCATTAGAAAAAATAATTATCTGAAAGACTATGGCAAATATGAAAATTAATACTAAATTTCAATGAGCTGTATTAGAAAATACAATAATGAGACGTACAGTAAAATGAATACAATAGTGAATGTGATGGATTGTTCTTTTCAGAACAAAAAAGGTATGTTAGTGACGAACAGAAAAAAAAAAAAACGAATGATATAAATATATTATACTAAGAGCATGGTGAAACTTTTGATATGAATGTTTAATTTGTAATATGAGTATTTTCTTGATTATTGTTTTAAATTAAATTCTGTTACAGGTGATACAACTACGTGAAGAATAACAGATTACGATATTCTAATTAGCAACAATACCACAACAATAGAAGAAAACATCTGAGTGATAAGTCAGCAAATTAAATATCATCTTTTACTCCTATTTGTGACGTAATAATGGTCTGCTACCATATATTTACTATATATAAACTCCATTTCCGCAATGAAATCGCACAAATCAAGAAGGTGGGTGATCCATGTTGAAAGACCTAGACATTTGCCTTCAACAGAGTCAGTAATTGATGGTATCGATGATTTCCATATTTGTTTATAGTGTGGATTATCGGTGGATTATTGTGAATGCATATCAGTTTGTTGTTCGTAGAACGGTGAATTTCAAATTGGATGCACATGTGGTAGTTGCTAAGTCATAATGAAGTTCTAAGTGATCTTCAACTATCTGTGATGCTACTCGGTGAGCAACTTCCTGAACGACGTATTGAAGTTAAAAGAAGTCGTTATCTGATACTTAAATGTATCAAGCTAATGTATTGCTTTATTTCTGCGATGAACACTAATCTATGGGTTGGTGCGAGTGAATAAAGTGATGATTAGTTGGAGTAAGTGCATTGTTTCGTTCTCTGATACCTCTCACTGGAGAATCGAGTCTGAAATACGTATTATACCGTTGCTTCCAGCTGCGAAACAGTTAGTTCTGAAGATCATGATGGACAGAATGGCTTGGAGGGTGAAGGGTGGGTTATTATTGTAAACGGCCCTGCTTCAGTGCAGGATTAGTTGCAATAACTATTTGTTTAGTGATAGATGAGTGCAATTGGAATAAAAATTTTAATGATTTCTGTATTGAGAATGATTAAAAATTTTAAATTATCATTTAATTTGTATTACTAATGTTTGAACAATTTTTGCTCACAAGCAATATTAATCAAAAAAAGTTCGCTTTTTTACTCCCGTGTGTGTGTGTGTGAGTGACGGGTAATATGATTTGTCTGCCTAATTGTTTGAAGTGATATGTCACCTAAACAGTTTCACTAAACAGAAAAGATTGACTTTTAATCAACATGTCTCATTTACTTTCCTGCTTTAGGTCTGATTTTAGGATGCTTAGGTTCACTGCGGTCAATTTTTCTCATTAAAATTAAATCATGAAAAAATTTCTGATTACCAATACAAGTCCTGTGCGATCTATATAAATTTACGAAAGCAGATTTTGCAGATTTTTCTTTTTGTCTGATAGTTAAACCATTAATATCAGAACCTAGAGGTTCTGATATTAATGGTCTGACTTGTGAAATTTCTGCTAAGAAGAGCCATTAAATTGAGGGATATGGCTGCATTTTATTTTAATTTTTGCTCTGTGGGATGATTACTTTGTCGACTAAATATGAATACGTTGGAGAATCACAAAGCAACTTCTCTAAGATTTATCTGTATATGTGCAGAATCAGAAAAAGAAAGTTCATGGGGAGACATTTTGTATTCAGTTATTTAAAATTTAAAGAAATTTTTCAAGAAGCTTTTTTTTAAATATTTCCATTAGAAGTACAATTTTTTAAAGAAATCAAATTGAAAGGGTTACATGAAAAACGTTTAAGGCATTTTCATGTTTTTCTTTACGGAGGTGGTTACATTAACTTGTAATTAACATATCACATTTAATTAGAAGCACATATGCAGGTATCACTACTGTCACTTTTCGCAATAAAAGTACACTGTTTTTTTCGTCTCATGTAACGAATCAAGTATTTGATGTATAATTTGGAGGAACTTGATTCTCCCGATTCATTTCAACTGTGTTCGCGTGCAATGGCCGCTGGAAGGGAATTGATGGCGTTGGGAATAGGCGTTTGATAAATGATATTTTGCAAGCGTATTTCTTCGTCAATGTGTTGAAAAATTGGGCCAACTCAGGTCAACAATCAGTGATATCATACTGATATGGATGTGTAGGGAATCAAGTGCAAGTACTTAACTGCAGTGCATCACTGGCAACACTCACCTAACGTGATCATACGGTTCTACGAAGGATAATATATAAAAACCACCATTTGTCGGCCGATAAATGAATGCGGAGTTCCTGGTAGCGTACGGAAGACGTGTCTGCATAAAAAAAAATTCAGAACCGATGCTTATAATATGGATGTCATTGGAAGGTACTCAATATGCAAGTCCCGCATTATCCGAATCAACATGCAGGGTCGTCATTTTCTCTGGCGAAAAGAGTGTGTGCGTGCGTGCGTGCGTGTGTGCGTGTGTGTGTGTGGTGGATGCCCGGAGAACTTTTCTTACCAGATGGCGTTAGCACAACCGAAGTTGTGCTAACGCCCTCTGGTAACATCACGCCGCCACAAAATTCGGTTGTGGCGGCGTGATGTTACGGCTGTTTTTCTTTTTCCTGGTTTGGCCTCAACTTCTGTTTGTGATGCTACGAATATTGAACTCCTAGAGATAGCTGAACATTCTGGACAATACAATGCATCCTCCTTTGTGATGTTTCTACGGAAACCGACCATTATCTCCTTCAGCAAGGCAATCCACCCAATCAATAAGGCTGTGCTACAACTAGGTGAACATGAACGTCACCACAATTAACCGGTCTCCACAGAGCCCTGATGATAACCCTACTGAATATCTGTGATGCAGTTCTGTGTATATCTTTCATGCTGTAAGAGAGCCGGAGATGGGTTTGATTGGTATATATGAGGAAAACAACTGTGTTTATGAAATTCTGGTTCTGTTTTTCTATGGAGAACGGGATATAAATGATATGATTGTAAAACATAGTAAAAGAAATATAATGTCAGCGCCAATCTAGTAAGAATTATCGAAATTACTCTTATTTCTTTTTTTTTTTAATTTCCTATTTTTTATATGTTGAAGCTCACATTTGCATAGAATAAGTTAAACGATAACTAAAGGGAAAACAAAATCAATATAACGAATTTATCATTAAAACAAAAAAGCTGGGGGCTGTGGAATGAAATGGTATTATTAATTCGATTTAAATGAGATAAGAAAATAAATAATAAAATTTCCCCACTTAATATAATATTATGCCGCTATGTCATTGTTTTGTATATCGCAGTATTTTCAGTTAAGATTTGCATAAAAATGTTTTCAAAAATACAGAAACTCGGACAGTAAAAAGTTTTTTTGTATTGATTTTATTGTATTGAAATATATTTTTATTCTTAATGAATTAATAAAAATATGTAATACATTTCAATACTTTCTCATTAGTAACTAATAATAATGAACCAATTTTTTGTTTGTTTGTAAAACGCCAGCGACATTAATTACGAGAGTTCACTGTCCTTTAATTTCCTATTATGCAGTAACGTCTGCAGAACCAACGACTTACCAAATTTTAAGATATGAAATTTTCTGGAATATCTCACAGACCTTAAGTTGTTGTTACAATATTTGAGATATTTTTGAGATCTTATCCACGTATTTGTCTTCTTATCTCTTAATGTTATTTTTAGCATACTTCTCTCCATTCGATGTTGTGTTGTTTTTCAGCTTTTTGTTTAGGGATTCTGTAAAAGCCCATGTTTCTCATCCATATATTAGGAAAAGAAGTATGCACTGGTCGAACGCTTTCCTTTTTAGACTGATAGGGATATCACTTCTGAACATATCTCTCATTTTCTCATAAGCCATCCATCCAAGGTGAATTCTTCGTTCAATTTCATTCTACGATGATACCCATCTTTGGCAGTCCCCAAGAGATATCAGCCGGCCAAATATACATATGCGGTAACAACTTTGACAATTCTTTGGTTTATGTATTTATTCATCATAATTTCTGTTTTTTTTTCCTCTGTTTATTTTAATTTAATTACTCTGGAGGCATCATTTAGCTGATTTAGCCTTCCTTCCAGATCTTCAAGATTATCTGCTATTGGGACAACATCATCTGCAAATTTCAGGTGATGCAGCCTTTCTCCGTTTATGTTTATTCCTTTTGTTTCTCAATCAAGGCTTCTAAAGACTTCCTCTAATGCAACATGTAAGTAATTAGGGAGATATGTTGTCACCTTGCTGGATGCCTTTTTGTATTGGAAACTTTTAACTATTTTATATAATTTAATTACAGAAGTTGCATTATTGTAAATATGTTTTAGTGTTTCAGTATATGGTTCCGCAGTTCCCTGGGTTTCAAGACCTTTTAGTATTGCAGAAGATTTAACTGAATCCAATGCTTTTTCGTAATTTATATAGCCCAGACATAACACATTGTATTCAATTGAGTTTTCACTAAGTTGTCTTAGTGAAAACTCAATTGAATGTTTGATGAAAGGACTTCCTTTAGCTTTAAGAAGTCTACCGTAATTCCATCTTCTCTTGTGGCCTTTCCATTCTTTGTTTCTCGCAATGCCATTTCCACTTCACCTTGCAAGAACTCAGCGACATCGTATTCTTCCTCATTAGGATCTTCATATTGCTATTTTTTCTATTGTTTCTTTAATTTCCCTAGTAGTATACGAACTAATTTCATTTTTCATCCTTTTTCGTATAGTTTTACAAATTTTCGAATATTCTAATTTATTGGTCGCTTTCAAACATCTTTTCGTATCTCTTCTTTTATTCATCAAATCTAAAGTTTCCCGCCTTGGTTTTTCTTTGGTGCCTTTTTCCACATCCTATTTTAGTTTTCATTTCAAGAGAGATTTTTTTAAGATTTCATTAGCATCATCGATGGAAGTGGCTGTAGTTAACTTCCCTATTTCATTTTTGAGTGATTCCTTATAAAAGCTTTTATTGTGATAACGGTTTAGTAGATTCGCTAAATTGGACTTTTTTCTTATGAGCTTATTCCGCTCCCATTTTTTGTTGATCTTTACTTTTGCTCTTACTAACAGCTTTTATTGTGATATTCTATTGAGCACTTCAGTATTATTTATTATATGTTTTTGTTGGAGAGGTATATTTCATTATAGGTTTCGATTTTGGTTTCTGTATGTCTATTTTAGGCTATCCCTCTTGAAAAAATCTATTCATGATAAAGAGGTTATTTGCTTCTGGGAATTCAATAAGTCGTTCTCCTCTTTCATTCCTCTGTCCAAATCCAAATTTACCGATGGAGTTAAGATGGTAATCTCCGATTTCAATCTTGGCACTAAAATAGCCGATTATAATTATGTAGAATTCTTTAGAATTATTTAACGTGGATTCTAATGTTCAACAGAAATCTTCTATCTCTTCATCTGGATGGTTCAAGGTTGGGGCATAAATTTCTATAATTTTCAGTTGGTATATTTTATTTATGAAGAGACTTAGTTCAGCTATTCTTCATATTATTTAATTAACAAAGAGGAGATTGCCCTTGAGTGTTTTATTTATTAGGAATCCTACACTAGCAGAAACTATGTTTAGATTTATAAAATCTTTTTGGAATATCAAATATTTTAACTTAAAAACTAAGGCAGTGTTTGGCATACTCATAATTAGCGTACTGTTATTTCTTCAAAAGATATTAATTCGATACATTTTACATTGATAAGTACAACGTGAACTTCATTCTTTGCGAAACTGGTCTACGATGATACCCATATGTTGTAGAAGTTGGAATATAATAATTTCCTCTGAAGATGTCAAATCATTGATGAAATATATTTCAATGGATACATTCGCTGAGAAAAATGTTGTACAAAGTACTATCTTTCTAAAAACAGTCTTATATTACATTTTTTTTTTACTACGAACAGATTTTCAAAAATCTACTTATTTCTCTCAAGCTAATGATGTATATATTTTTACAAATAATTCTAAGAAGAACAAAAATAATACTAAATATTTCGTGACACCTCCAAGAAGTGTAACAGCGCATTGCTGGAGAGCATTCAAGGCAACAGAACCTTCTTTGTTACTTCAACCGATACCAATATATACACTGCTTCCACTAATTTTTTCACTAATTGAGGGGGTTTTCTGGTGATTGGTCAGTATGCATGATGAAGATCTAGTATTTCGCACAGTTGGAAGGGTTGGAAGCCAGGGTACGTGGTATCAGATCGATAAGAATACTGTCAGTTGAAACGAGTCCATATAAAGGTTTCCCAAGACATGACGGGAAAGCAGCACTTTTTCAACAAAATATATATATATATACTGCTTAGAAAGAATACAGCGAGCGACAGCATGGCAAGATGCATCGTGTCATGTGAGGAGTCACGTGTTCGTAGTCGGTATAAATTGCAGGAATGTGATGCTAGTAAGCAAATGTGTCCGGGTGAAATGCTGCTCGAAGAGAGCTGACGAGGTTTGAAAGACGTGTTTTGACAGGATGCCATTTTACTGTCCTATCTGTTCAGGAAATTGTTGACAAATTTGGCCATCCTAGTTCAACAAACTCTGATAACATACTGAGATGGAAACGCAAGGAATCAACAGCAAGTTCTACCTGCATTAGCCGACCACACCACACTCATAGAACATGACAGTAGAGTGCTACTAAGGATTTTATTTAAAAACCCCATTCATGGACAGACACGTTGAACGCGAAGACAAGGTATCGACGGGGACACAAATGTGCACAAAACTTTCAGACTCGAGGCTCACACCATGGATTTTCATGGTGGAAACGCTATATGCAAGTCCTCAAATTACCCGAACAAACATGCAGTCGTCATCAGTGGTCCAAAGAGCATGCACAGTGGGATGTGGAAGCTTGGAAAGCTGTGTTATTGAGCGTCGAATCGCGCAACACCTCTAGCGAGCAGACGGATGGGTGTTCGGATGCTCGGTGAACTTTTCTTATCCGAGTGCGTAACCCGAAATATGAAATTCGGAAGTGGCGTTGTGAATCTATCGGCTTGTGGTTGGCCTCGAACTTCTGTTTGTGGTGCTACGAACAATAAACTCAGAGATGTGAATATTCTAGACAATTCAGCTACTGCAGAAAAATACTCATGGGAGATAAAGATTTTTCTACACTCCGATTTCCTGCTCTTATAAAAACAAGATAATTTTAGTAATTTACAAGGATATTTTTCAAATAAAATACTTCGTCATATTACAAGTATATAGATAAAACGATAGCTTTCCTTACCGAGATTGACAGTACACACAAATGAAATAAAATATTAATACTGAGGGAAAATCAAAGAAATTATGAAAAAGTAATTGACAATTTCTCTGAAAAACTATTTTTCTTCTAAGTTGCTGGTAAAAATAATTTTCTTCATGATTTGCTTCAAAACAATTATAAAATTTCCACAATGTTTTAAAGCTATATGGTTAAATGGATATATTATGAAATACTAAATAATATCCACCAGGTTAATCTAGACAAAAGAATTAGGTATTCAAAACAGTTTAATATAACAGGAGAAATTTATTCAGGTGTTCCTGTAAGAAAGCATATAGAAAATAACACATTGCATTGAAGTTTAACTGAGAGATGATTTGTTAATTTTCTGAATGATAGATTCGTGGTAGAAACATCACTCTTTGAAGCACAAAATTCAAAGGTTTATACACTTTCATGTCTAGTTTTTTTTTTTATTTGATTTTCATTTTTTTAATGGAGATATGTTTTTTGTCGTAGATATGCAGATGGAAACACACAAATCTATTAATAGGAACAAATTTATTAAAGCTATATTTATGCAACACTTGGATCAAATGTCGGGATAGGTTTTAAAACTTAAAAAATCCCTGATATAAGAACATATAAAAGAATTTTGAAACTTACCGTTAATACTTCGTTTAACAAAGCCAAAAATAATCTCTACTTTATTATAGAACCATTAAAAAAAACTAAATGTAATAGTGTGGCGTGAGAAATATCTTTAGATAAAATATCTGAATACAATATATCCAAAATTCGCTCGTAGATTGTCAAGAAACAGTCCCCAAATAGAGTTCGGGTTCGTAAACACTAGCGTACAATACATTAAATAGATGATAGCACCATCAGGGTCAACATCATTGTTTTTCAGACAACGTTAGCACGTTAGTGGAGGGTCCACTAAAGTTAGGTATAAGATGCTTGCTTGAAAGTAGATCACGCATTTAGTGATAAGTGGACTCAGAATTTTTCTGTAAAATCGTTATTGTTATGATGATGTTTACCCCAAGAAACAGGTCACATTAAATGTTATATTCTTTGAAGAAAGAAAACGTGCATTGTTGACGTGACATGAATCATCAGTGAATCTTGATGCTAAGTGAAAATGATACAGGTAAATGCGACGTGTTTGGTCCATTATGAACTTTAATACATCAGTTCAATCATAACCGTTATTATTTTTTTTCTAATTTTATTCATCTGAATATCGCTAATAACGAGATTCAGATGAATCACTAGTTACTGAAGGGCTGAAGTAGCTTTGAGAAATTTCATTCTGGTCTCTTGAACTGAGTTTCTGGATAATAATAAAATAATAATAAATAAATAAATCTCTAAGAAGCAGTATATAAATAATAAAATTAATTATTTTTTTAAAAAACATTATCAAACTACTATGTACTCTTTATAACCTTTTGCTGGTGAGAACCATATAAATAAAACAATATCGCAACGTTAATATATACAAACTTGTAGTTATTCAGAATTGTACTTTTTTATTTTTAATTATTTATTCTAATTGTTTAAGTTCCCTATCTCATTTGTAGGTGGTATTAATCATTTTATTATATTTTGATTGATATTTTTATTTATTTCTTAATTAGAGTTAAAGTAATTATTTACAAGAAAGGTATTATTAGAACCAGATCAATGCTCTCATGCAATCTGAAATATAACCTCGATCCATAGTCACTTGTATATACGTAGGATTAGTATAATTGCTATAAAACCGGTCATTATCTGATGATATTTTGATCTAATATCCTATATTCTAGTCATATTTAGTATCTAATTGTAATTTGGTAAGGAAAAAGAAAAACAAAACTGTGACGAAGGCCACATCATTTTCTGACAAACAATTTTTTTTTTTTCCCCAGAGCTAGACACTTATCTGGGGATACTTATACGCACACACATATGTAAATATATATGTGTGAATAAAAAGCTACTTGGTTTTCTGCTGGCATGGCCGGGTGATTTTTTTATCTTGTTAGAAGTTATGCCTTTTCCAGTCCTATGACTGGAACTCGTACGGTTCTGAGATAAAGTAATTGTGAAAAGATGGGACACCAATTTAAGTTAATTTCTCTTTAAACGTATATTTTACTGTGCGGTCTCAGCGTAGGATTTTCCACTCTATGTTGTTGAGGTGGTGATGATACACTTTCTCTACGCCTCCTGATAAGGAATATTCTGTTTTGTTCTGTCCGTGAATTTTTGGATTTCTTTTTTATTCTTCCATCTTGGGCAAGCTGGATGTGGTCGCTCACAATTAGCTCATTTAGGCAGCAAAAACAATATCTGACGACAATGAGCATGAAAATAAAGACTGAGATGCATTTTGCACATGTAATTTTTTTTTTTCGCTTTCTTTGCTATCGCATATGACACGTCAGTGACTACAAGCATTACAATCATCATTGTATTTCTGTTACTTGAGGATCACAAAGGAATTGGGATCCTAAAATAACAGATAATATCCTGGATATTTCCTCAAATATCCTCAAATAACAGATAATATCCTCAAATATCCTGTATATTTTAGGTTGTGATATAGGCTTCGGATGGCTTATAAGAGAACGGATTTTAGGAAGTGTAGTGAAGAAGTCCAGGTGTATACAAATTATGGTTCGATTGTAATATTCCTTATTTTGGTCAGACTAACAAATCTATTGAACTACGTATAGAAGAACATAAGGGAGATATCTCCTATAAAAGATCACATGTATCTGCGCTATAAAGTCATGTTCTTTTCTCAAACAATCCTTATGATGATCTACAAAGTCATTCAGTTTGCTGGGATAAATCCGAAAACATTTTTCGCTGCAGTGATGAGTTTGAAAGGAAAATAATGGAATCCAGGGAAATCTTTCTTAATCCTGAACAGTGAACAGCAATTTGAGTTACAACATCCCTGAGAGCCATGCTGCAGTTGTTCAATACTGGCGTTCACGAGAAACTTACAAGCACGCACGCAACAGACAATGGCGCGTTGGACAGAACAACTTGAAAACTACAATGTTTTTTATGTCAATTATGTATTGCATTTTTGCCTGCAATTCTCAATTTTTTGTAACTTCAATTTTTATTATTGTGTTTTACCTTTAGTGGATACCTGATGAAGGCTGAAACTAGTTGTATAATTTTCATAAAAACTTAATATTTTATCTCGGTTTAAAGTCATTAAATATCTATTTTTAAAAGGTACCATAACAACCGAGTAGAATATGTATATGTAAATTAGTTTTTTTTTTTACCTTGGGTAATTTATATTATGATTACTAAGTAAGTTTATAAACTTGGTTAGTTTACTCCTAATCCCAAGTAAGCAAACAGTTAAGTTTGCGCCTGAACGTAGTTCAAGTCTAAAGGTGGTGCAACTTGAATATATATATATATATATTATATATATATATATATATATTCACTTGAATATATATATATATATATTCAAGATACAAGTAATTTTATGTAAACTTGGTTTTTAATCCTATTTCCCGAGTGAGCAAACAGTCAAGTAAGTAAGTCTGCGCTTTCATGTAGCGGAAGTCTGAGGCAACACTCATGGTAGTGCCACTCTGGGCAACTCGTAGTAAAGGTGGATTAAGCTCTTATCACTTTCCTTAGTATTTTTCCCTTAATGTAAAGCACACCCCCTTGCGGAGATGTATGATGATATGCATTAAAGGCAATGGTCACTACCCATACCGGTTTCGACCTTTATTGAGGTCTCCTCAGTGGGAGCCAGACCTGACAATGTTTAATCCCATTATGCATTGCATTATACATGCCTGAAAGGGGGTGTGATTTGCTCTATGGGACACATACTAAGGCAAGTGATATGAAGTCATTAGCCTCTATATTCAAGTAGCTCTGACGTGAACATATTTCACGCGCAAAACTTTATTTATCTTACTTGGGAAAAGGATTAAAATCAAGTATATAAAATTTCGTCGTATCTTTAACGTATATTGCACCCAAGGTAAAAAACTTTTTACATTATATATATATACAGGGTGTTCGGGATAAATTTGACAGTTTCGTAAGGAAAAAGAAAATCTTCTTTGTATCTATTAAATTTAATGAATTGACAAAAAAACATTACAGGCAGAGTTAATTACAATACTATCAACAAGATTTACTCAAAATAACCACCATTAGCATCGATCACAGCTTCAATTCTGCTTCGGAACCTCGAACAAGCTGATGCTACAGTCTCCCTGGGAAGGGCCGCAAAAACTGTTTTAATTTTATCCATTAACTGGGCTTTTGTATTACTGGAAGTGCGATTGGTGTCTTTTTCAACTGCGCCCCATGCAAAATAATCCATGGGGTTAAGGTCTGGGGAGTTTGGAGGCCAAACATTTGGACTGGTGAAGTCGTAGAAATTTTCAGACAACCATTTTTGACTTTTCCCAGAGGTGTGGCAAGGGGCCGAATCCTGCTGCCATACATACGGCCTACCATTGGCTACCCTTGTTATCCAGGGCTTGACTACAGTTAGCAACTCCACGAACAAAGCCCGAATTCCAATGCCAGGGTTCTTCAACACCTGTTCCTGCAGATTTGCGAGGAATTCTGCTGTACGAACGCAATCAGATCGTCTGCTAGGGATCTTTCTTCTTGCTACATCCTCGTAGTCACCATTGCAAGTCTCTAGTTCATGCCTGATTGTTTTTACTGTATTCAGGGAGCATTGGGCAGCAGTCGTAATATCCTTATTTTGATGGCGGGCACGAATCATCATGATACAAGTTATTCTCTTCCATGATTCAGGTAGGTTCCAGCTATCCATCCTTTCTGACATCTTGTATATGAATGAAGAAGGGTCCAAACTTTTAAATGAAGAGAAGTGTGTGTTAATACATGTAACTTACGGAAAAATATAATTAATTATAAATATGTCAAATTTATCCCGAACACCCTGTATATGTATATATATATATATATATATATATACTGTATATATTCATTTTTCTAAATTAACTGACTTAAACCCGAGAGTTATAACACAATGACATTTATTTGAAAAAAAACGCAACATGTTTCGTCAAGAATGACTTCTTCAGGCGATAAGAACATAGAAAAGATAATAAAAGACACTTAAATTAACATTGACACACTCCAAAGCTATACAATTACAAAGCCATAATATTCGACTGTAAATTACAGTTATTATGAGCTTGAACTACAGTCCGAGTTAATGTTCTATTGTTGTGCACCTGTGCGTGTGTGGAATCACGCGATCTCCAGTATCTAATAATAGAGTTGAAAGAGTCAACCAAATCATAGCTAAGATTATTATTCAAATGCAAAGGGTCTAAGGTGATTTCCCTTGCCTCGACAATGCGGCGCTCTATTTCATCATGGCAGATGTGTAGGTTTGAAGTCAATGTCCAATTTATTTCATGTTGGTGGCCTTCGTTGTTCGTGTTTATTGAAAGCAGGACATGGCCCGACAGAGCAGTTGCACTGGTTCTCTTATAAGCAATATCTCTCTGATGTTCTTCTAGACGTAGTAAGATAGATTTCTCTGTCTGCCCATAGTATAGCTTTCCACATTCACAAGTGACCTTGTATACACCTGGGAATTGTAGAAGGTTGCGAGGTTGTTTATAGTTGTTGAAGCGTGATATTATTTTTGGCAGAGTCGAGAAGCACGTTTTTATGTTAAACTTCTTTAGAATTCTGCTCAGCTTTTTGGATAGTGTGCTGATATATGGCAAGACGATATGACCTTTGGAGTCGTCCTGTGTCTCTACGTTGTTACGTTGTCGGCGGGATAATTGGTTGTTAATACTTTTTAGAGAGTAGCCATTGTTTTTAAAGGTCCATTTAAGATGTTGTAGTTCCTTTTTCAGTTCTTCTTCATCTGACATTACAGATCTTGCACGATTCGCTAGAGTTGATATAATACCCAACTTTTGCGCTGGATGGTGATGGGAAGACGCATGCAAATATCTGTCCGTGTGTGTTGGCTTTCTAAAAATAGAGACTTTAATTGATTCAGGCGTCTTGGTGAGTTTAACATCTAGGAAGCAGATGGAACTATTTTCTTCAATCTCCATAGTCAATTTTATATCTTGATGGCGGTTGTTTAAGTGGTCGAGAAACTTGTGAAGATTCTCAGTACCATGCTCCCATATGAGGAATATATCGTCCACATATCTAAGCCAAATTTTTGGTTTTAAAGTAAAAGAGGAGTTCGCCTTTTCTTCAAAGTCCTCGAAAAAAATGTTGGCTAACACAGGAGAGAGAGGGCTTCCCATAGCTAATCCTTTGACCTGTTTGTATAGTTTTCCTTCGAATTCAAAATAGCCAGAGTTTACACAGTGAGATAACAGAGAGAACATTTTATTTGAAATCTTGTTTTTTAAAATATGGAGAAAGTCCTGTGTCGGAACGTTGGTAAAGAGTGCTACCACGTCAAAGCTCACCATGATATCAGAAGATTTTAGTTTTAGGTCCTTTATTTTAGAGACAAAATCTGTTGAGTTTTTAATATAAGAAGAAGATTTTCCCGCATAAGCTTTTAATGATGACGCCAAATATTTGGATAACCTGTATGTGGGTGAGTCGTTTGCATGCGTCCTCCCATCACCATCCAGCGCAAAAGTTGGGTATTATATCAACTCTAGCGAATCGTGCAAGATCTGTACTGTCAGATGAAGAAGAACTGAAAAAGGAACTACAACATCTTAAATGGAACCTTTAAAAACAATGGCTACTCTCTAAAAAGTATTAACAACCAATTATCCCGCCGTCAACGTAACAACGTAGAGACACAGGACGACTCCAAAAGTCATATCGTCTTGCCATATATCAGCACACTATCCAAAAAGCTGAGCAGAATTCTAAAGAAGTTTAACATAAAAACGTGCTTCTCGACTCTGCCAAAAATAATATCACGCTTCAACAACTATAAACAACCTCACAACCTTCTACAATTTCCAGGTGTATACAAGGTCACTTGTGAATGTGGAAAGCCTTACTATGGGCAGACAGAGAAATCTATCTTACCACGTCTAGAAGAACATCAGAGAGATATTGCTTATAAGAGAACCAGTGCAACTGCTCAGTCGGGCCATGTCCTGCTTTCAATAAACACGAACAATGAAGGCCACCAACATGAAATAAATTGGACATTGACTTCAAACCTACACATCTGCCATGATGAAATAGAGCGCCGCATTGTCGAGTCAAGGGAAATCACCTTAGACCCTTTGCATTTGAATAATAATCTTAGCTATAATTTGGTTGACTCTTTCAACTCTATTATTAGATACTGGAGATCGCGTGATTCCACACACGCACATGTGCACAACAATAGAACATTAACTCGGACTGTAGTTCAAGCTCATAATAACTGTAATTTACAGTCGAATATTATGGCTTTGTAATTGTATAGCTTTGGAGTGTGTCAATGTTAATTCAAGTGTCTTTTATTATCTTTTCTATGTTTTATCGCCTGAAGAAGTCATTCTTGACGAAACATGTTGCGTTTTTTTCAAATAAATGTCATTGTGTTATAACTCTTGGGTTTAAGTCAGTTAATTTAGAAAAATGAATATATCCCAACCCCGAGTTAATAGTACGTTTCATATATATATATATATATATATATATATATATATATATATGTGTGTGTGTGTGTGTGTGTGTGTGTGTTTGATTACTTGGGAAATTGAGTAAAACCAGGTTTAAAATAGCTTGGAATAAGGTTAAAACACCTTATGGTAACTTGTTCTTGTAAAATACTTATAAGCTCTGTATTATTTAAACCTTGGTATTTCTAGCCTGGCTCCCACTGATGAGACCTCAATAATACCCAAGGCAACTCGCCACACGAAGGACAAAACCGCCAACATCGAGATTGCAAACATCGAAACGCACAGGAAAGAGGAAGAAGTTGTCACAATAAGCGCTCCAACAAAGCGCACAAGAGAAATAGAAAAAGAGGAAAATAAAAAAGCTAAACAAAGCAGCCTACTGTCATCGGAGGACGAATCAGATAACACCCAAATTACAGGCCAACGTGGAGCAACAGGCACAAAGCCCCTCGACGTAGACGCAACAAGGCCGGGAAACCCTCCCCCGGTAACAAACGAACCTACAGAACCCCAAACCACGGAACGGACATTGCCAGCGACACAGATATGGAATATGAAGGCAACCTCGTTATTGATACGGACGCAAATAGCTCAGACGAAGAACCAGATGTGGTTCACGTAGACCCACGAACAGATGAAACCCCCCTCTTCTTCTAAACACCAACATGGAATTTAAAATTGCCACTCTAAACACTAACGGTTTACGCAACCCTTTTGCGCAAAGAGTTGGCTGGATGCTAATGTTAACGCACAAAATTAATATCCTCCTGATCCAAGAAACCCATTTCTATAAGCATTGGAAAAAAAAGAAAAAAGGAAGGGGAAAAAAAAAGCCCCTTCTTCTAAGTTTTTTCTTTTGGTTTTGTTCCTGTGTATTCACACTTAGTCCACATAGGAGGGGGCAGACCTGAGAACCCGGGCTGCGAAGGCTTACGTCGAGGCGGTGCAGCTCCTTGCATAGTTTAAGAATAATCTAAGTTCCAAATTTTAACAAACATTTTTCTTTTTTTTTTTTAGGGGTTACGAGATGACGTCTCCAGACACCTGGATTAATGTAATCTAAAGTTATGTTTTTCGGGTAAAGTGAAGTGTAAATATTAAGTTGTTTTTTTTAGAACAGGTGTAAGGAGATTATGTTTTACAGACCTTTTAGCCACAACCTCTGGGTTATTATACAGCTAAACAGGTTGACTGAGGCCTCTTTTTACCTCCTACTATCCTACTCTACCTTTCTTTAACTTCCCCTCTTATTACCTGCTGACCCTCAGCAATCTTTATACTCCAAAGGCCGATGATGAAAGACATGAACTCCCATTCTACCTCAATAAAGGTCGAAACCGGTCTGGGTAGTGGCCCCTTGCCTTTAATACAAAACATCATACGTCCCCTTCTTGGAGATGTGTTTTGGCCTTAAAGGTAAATATTAAGAGTAGTGATCAGAGCTTATGCCACCTTTACCACGAGTTGCCTTGGGCTTGCACTACCTGTAGGATTAGCTATATATATATATATATATATATATATATATATATATATATATATATATATATATATATATATATATATATATATATATATGTTAAAGATACCAAGCTATTATATATATATAAACTTGGTTTTAATCCTATTTCCCAAGTAAGCAACCATACTTTCCCGTGTGGTGGCCGGGAAAGAATAGCCCCAATGCAAATCCAAGCACGTCGAAAGAGGCGACTAAAATGGATGCAGAGTTTCGAGAGTTTTGCTCTCTCAAGTTTCTTGAGGGGGCATAGATTTCGGGAGGTTTGCCTGGGAGTGCATATTGGGTCTCCGGGGAGGGTGTTCTCCGACATGGCCCGCTGAGGTTCTTTGTCAGTGGATGTCTTTCCCTGGAATATGAGCGGTTCTACTCGGTGGTGGGGAAGCCCGTCACTGAGTGGAGTTAACGCTGAGTTGGACGATCTTTCGGCCACTATGGAGTGGCCTAGGGATCGTCCTAACTATTTTTTTTAGTTGGCTTTACTTAATTATCGCCAATGTAAATCCAAGCATGTCGTAAAAGGCGACTAAAATGGATGCAGAGTTTCGTGAGTTTTGCTCTCTCGGGTTTCTTCCGAAATTTCGCTCCCAGTGAGGGGGCTTAGATTTCGGGAGGTTTGCCTGGAAGTGAATATTTTGAGTCTCTGGGGAAGGTGTCCTCCGGCATGGCCAGGTCAGTGTATGATTTTCCCTTGAAAATGCGCTGTTCTGCTCGATGGTTGTGGGGTGCCCTATCACCGAGTGGAGCCAACGCTGAGTTAGACGGTCTTTCGGCCACTATGGAGTGGTTTAGAGATCATCCTAATTTTTAGAGTCGGCTTTACTTAAAAAAAGCACCGAAAATCCATGTGTGTCGTAAGAGGCGACAAAATGGACACAGAGTTTCGCTCTCTCAGGTTTCTTCCGGAATTTTGCTCCCAGTGAGGGGGGGCTTAGATTTCGGGGGATTTTCCCTGGGAGAGCATTTTGAGTCTCTGGGGATGGTGTTCTCTGGCGTGACCCGTGAGGGGCTTTGTCGGTGGATGCCTCTCCCTGGAATATGAGCGCTTCTGATCGGTGTTGGGGGGGCCGTCACTGAGTGGAACCAACGCTGAGTTGGACGATATTTCGGCCACTATTGAGTGGTCTAGAAATCCTCCTAATTTTTATACAGGGCTTTACTTATGTATCAGCTCCAATGTAGTGACTAAAATCGGTATCTTGGGAGGGTAATGGATGGCAACGCCGTAGCCAATGAAGTTCTAACTGGGGCTCGGCTATTGCTGTTACCCTCCTGCCATGATCAGAGCTTTATATAGTTCAATAACACCCTGTCATTCACTGTCCTCTTGAGATAACGGGGAATATGAAAAACATTCTTGCTTCGCCCATCTAGCCAGTCCTTTTAAGGAAGCAAACAGACAATTAAGGCAAGTTTGCGCCTGCAAGTAGTGCAAGTCTGGGCAACTCCGCACGTATATATATCTACCCTATATATATAAAATGATAAGCCTTTTTATGCAACGTTTTTATGTCACGTTTTTTATCAAGTTATTTGAAACGTTTTGAAACTCAGGGGCTATCCTGAGTGGCGAATCCTCAGAATTCAAGGAGAACCGGCCTACCTGTCCGGAACTCGGGGGATTGGGCGCCAGTGGGGAGGAACCCCCCTTTCGAGTTTTCAAAATTCGAGTCATCAGAATTCAAGGAGAACCGGCCTACCAGTCCGGAACTTGGGGAGTTCAGCGCCGTAGGTGCAAGGGGGGGGGGGGGGCGGAGCCCTCTTTTGAAGACTCGACACTCAAAGTAGCCCCTGAGTGTCGAGTCTTCGAAATTCGAGTCATCAGAATTCAAGAACCGGCTTACCAGTCCGGAACACGGGGGGGAAGCCTAGGCGCCAGGGGGGCGGAGCCCTCCTAGTATATATACAACTAACCCTCGTATAACGCGGATGTTAGGTTCCACAGAAATGCCGCGTTATATAAATCGCGTCATGCGAGACTGAGATCACATAGAAAAAGTAGGGTTATGTTCGAAATGGTTTTTTTAATTATATAAACAACAATCACATATCCAAATAAATATATTTTTATTTAATTTAGGTAATTCATGTAAGTTAAGAAAACATATAAACTATGACACAAATACATAGTAGAAAAATTACAAATTGTAATTAATCTTCATTTCACGTAATGCATAAATGTTTTAGGCAAAATAAAAATAAGTGCATATTTTAATCTTTCATAGCACGAGGATTTGAGGATCGTATATAAACATTAGTTTTGTCATGTAATCACCTGATGCATTACTACAAAACAGTAGAGTAATTCTGTCTTTGGAAACTTTGAATCCAGGAGCTGATCTTTCATTTTTCGAAATATAGGTGCGTTTTGGCATTTTTTTCCAATATAACCCGGATTCCTCAGCATTGAACACCTGGTCTGCATTATAAATGTTTATAAACTTTGAGAGTTTTTTGTTTAATAAGATTTCCATCCAAAGGAATTTTCTTTTGAGTGCAATCTCCTATCCAAATCATTAGAGATTTCTCCATTTTTCCCCATTAGCACGCACTTTGCACTTATCCTTGACCCAGCAGCAATAAACACTTTCTCGGATTTTATTTTCCTTTTGTTTGATTGTTCGAATTGTTAATTCATTTAAATTCAAAGTCCTTGCAACAACTCCTAGTTTTTTCTCTATATTTTGAGATTAACGCACTTATGATTTTAATACGCTTTCCTGACAGAAAACGAAGACAATTTTCAGCAATAAACATTTTACTCAATGCAAATTAAAAGGAACATAAAAAATGTTGTAAACCAAACTAGTAGCTATGGTTACACGTTTCGCGTGACAGAGATGACTTATTGTTCTTATTCATTATCACGCATGCGTGTTTATTGTAGACTTGTAATGTGATTACTGGCTAGCTGTAGTTCAGATTGATTGAGAGAGAGGATGCCTGTAGTCGTCGACTACAGGCATCGTGTATTTAAGGAAGCCACAATAGTACTAATAACCGGCGGAAACCTCAACAGAAATCAGGGAGTAATTCTAAACATTGCGTGGAAAAACTTGATCCTCTCTCTCAATCAATCTGAACTACAGCTAGCCAGTAATCACATTACAAGTCTACAAAAAACACTTTACTCGGTAAACAATTGACGTACAGCGTGCTAAAGGCTATTTCCCATAATATACATTCGCTACTTATAAAACTACATGCGCGATACTGGCAGACGCAAATTTAAAGAAGATAAAATCTGATGTCAAGTCGCTCGGAGAAAAACATATGAGAAGATAAATAAACGGTTACTACAATTTGTAGACTACGTTATATCGAAACCGCGTTATACGACGGTTACCTATATATATATATAGGTAACCCTAATATACATTATTCCCAAGGAAACTTATTTACACACACACACACACACACACACACACACACACATATATATATATATATATATATATATATATACGACGGTTACCTATATGTGTGTGTGTGTGTGTGTGTGTAAATAAGTTTTTTTCCTTGGGAATAATGTATATTAGGGTTACCAAGTAATTTTATAAACTTGGTTATTTTACTTCTAATCCCAAGTAAGCAAACGGTTAAGTTTGCACCTGAAGCGTAGTTCAAGTCTAAAGGTGATGCAACACCAGGGCAACTCATTGTAAAGGTGGGTAAAGCTCTGATCACTATTCTTAGTATTTTCCATAATGTAAAGCACATCTTACTAAGAGATGTATATTGCAATACATTATGGGTGGGATCACTACCCAGACCGGTTTCAACCTTTTTTGAGGTCTCCTCAGTGAATAGCTAGTAGCAAACAGTTAAGTTTGCGCCTGAGTAGTTTCAAGCGCAAACTTAACTGTTTGCTTACTTGGGATTAGGAGTAAAATAACCAAGTTTATAAAATTACTTGGTAACCCTAATATACATTATTTTCAAGGTGAAAAAACTAATTTTCTTCTATATCTCCTCTACAGATTATTCAAAATAAAAACACCTTGTAGCAATTTGCATACGTAAAGTTGATAAAGCTCAGAGTTTTGAAACACACCTAAGACCAGCTAATAACCCAAAAATTCGTGGATACGCCATGTGCAGGAACGACAGAATTGGCACAAGAGGTGGAGGCACAGCCATAAATATAAAGAGTTATATAAAGAGTTATTTGAATCATAACACAATAGGCAAGCCCAAAACAGTAAACCTGGAGGTGACTGGTGTGGAGGTACATACCTTCAATGCTGGGAGTCTCAAGATCTATGCTGCATATAACCCTCCAAGCATTCCTCTGCTGACAACAGATCTAGACTCCGTACTTGGTCCAAATGACTCCATAATAATAGCAGGAGACTTCAACTCAAAACACACATCTTGGTACAGCTCATCTACTAACACCAAAGGCCACACACTTTTCAACTATGCAATGCTCAACTCTGTTGTAGTGGCCGGCCCTACTGAGCCCACCCATTTCAGCCCTTCGGGTGGCTCGGATGTGCTGGACATTGTCATTTTTAAAAATTTAAGATACCAATTCAAATTGGAATCAGTCAACGAATTATCTTCTGACCACAGTCCCATAGTGCTCAATCTAGGTTCATCAGATCAATTCTCTCCTCTGCACACATTCATACCATGGGACAAGTTAGCCAAGGTTCTTCCCGATCATATTGGTCCGGTACCCAATATCAGTAAAAAGGAAGAGATTGACACAGCAATAAATAACTTAACCATACAAATTCAGAAAGCAATTGAATCAGTCAGACAATCAACTGTCTTCAACCCACCTAACCGTATCCCTGAAGAAATCATGGACCTAATCAGAGCAAAAAATAGAGCCAGGAAGAGATACCACAATACCAGAGCCCCACAAGTTAAAAAAGTATTGAACAATCTAAACAGGCAGGTCCGAGAAGCTCTTCAAAAACACAGAAACCATCAATGGGAAACCAAATTGGCTAATATAAATACTGAAGATCATTCTGTATGGAAATTCTTAAGAGCAATCCGCACCAAAAAGCAACTCATACCCCCTATTCAAACCAAGAAAGGGACAGTTCACAAAGATGAAGAGAAAGCCAAAGCACTAGTAGATAACCTAGAATCTCAGTGCAACCCATCGTATACTAATTTAAATATCAACCTTATGTACAAGATTCATCGTCATGTTAGGTCAACCTTAAGACAGAACATTGTCAACTCAGAACATATCACTCCTACAAATCCAACAGAAATAATAAATATCATCTCCCATCTAAACAATAGAAAAGCTCCAGGACCGGATGGCATATCTAACAGAATAGTAAAACTACTTCCAAGAAAGGCCATAGTCCATCTCTTCAACATTACAAATGCTATCTTTAGATTCCAGCATTTCCCTTCTACATGGAAAACAGCCACAATCATACCACTGAAGAAGCCAGGAAAAAACGCTCACCTTCCTGAAAGCTACAGACCCATAAGCCTATTATCCAGCCTCGGAAAGGTAACAGAGAAAGTGATCCTCTCAAGATTCCAAGCAGAAACAGATAAGTTAGGAATTTTGCCTAACGAACAGTTCGTCTTCCGTAGGGCCCATAGTTCAGCCCAACAAGTGCACCGGCTGGTAGAAATCATTACTAAAGGTTTCAACTGGAAACTCAATACAGCTGCCATCTTCATCGACGCAGAGAAGGCATTTGATAAAGTATGGCATCAAGGTCTTCTCTACAAACTGATAAAATTCAATTTCCCAGTCAGACTAATAAAGGTAATACATTCTTATCTGAAAGACAGATACATGCAGGTCAGGGTAGGCGAAACGGTTTCGACCAGACGCAGGATCTCGGCAGGCGTACCTCAAGGATCTCTTCTGGCACCTCTACTGTTTTCAATCTATGTAGCAGACATCACTCTGAACCCAAGAACAACATTCACTGCATTATATGCAGATGATACTGCACTGATGGCAAGATCACTGAGCCCAAAACTGGCAACTAAAAGACTACAAAATAGCATACACACTTTAGAAAAGTGGATGGCAGACTGGAGGATCCAAGTTAACCCCCAGAAAAGCTCAGCCATACTGTTTACTAGAAAGAAAATCCATACCATGGAGGATGTTTATTTATTGGGAGTAAAGATTCCATGGCAGACTGAAGTTAAATATCTTGGAGTGATTCTTGATAGTAAACTCTTTTTCAGCAAACATATTAGTTACATTTCCTCAAAGACATCCAACGTCTTAGCACAGCTCTACCCTATGATCAACAGACAAAGTAAACTGGACATGCAAACAAAATTAATAATTTCCAAGATGGTAATTAGACCTGTTATCACTTACGCATCCCCAGCTTGGAGCCACACCGCTAGAGATTACAGAATAAGTGCCTGAGGATGATTCTGGATGCCCCCTGGTTCATAAGAAACACCTAGATCCATAGAGAAGTTAATACCCCTTATATCTCTTCCTTTCTAAATCTAGCTGAGAAGTTCTTTACCAAGACCAGTACCATCCAAACCCGTTAATCAAGGAAGCCTCGGAATATAATGAAGAAGAAATCTACAAATTTAAAAGACCAAAATCTATTTTAAGTTCAGCTGAACGCAACTAACTTCACTGCCCTCAATGGGCGAGCATATAGCTCACAAACACTCCATTCAAAGTTCTTCCATTACAAGATAAAGGGGAATATGAAAAGCAATTTTGCTTCACCCATCTAACCAGAAATGTTAATGTTAATGATCTTTCGGGATCGTCTTATTTTTAGAGCCCGTATCATCTTTCTCGAAGGCTGAATGTAATGGAAAGGAAATTGTTCCATTCATGGTGGGGAGCATTATCAAAATGCTTAAAATCCCCAGATTCCCCTTGGAGTATATATACAAAGTGACAAAAAAGTCATTCACGAAGTGTTCGGAAAATCGGGTGTTGTACGCAACATACAAGTCCTAAACGATGCAGACAACCCACAGTGGAAGTCGGGCGAAGTAAACATCTCGCTCGAGATGTAAACAGCGATTCCAAACTTCGTCGTCATCGGATCCGCTAGGGTAATGGTAAATTACCCTGGCGTAAAGAGGCGATGCTTCAGGTGTGGCGCCTTCACCCACCTAGGGGCTGACTGCCCGAAAATGAAGTGTAAAAATTGCCTTACAGCAGGCCATACACTCGAACAGTGCCATTCAATCTGTTTAAAATGTGGTACCAAAGACCACAAAGTGGACACCTGCCCATCAAGAACGCATGCAGAAAGGATGGGAGGTGCTATTATACCAGTCACAGCCGACTCAGTAGAGAAGCCTGAAATCATGGAGCAAGAAGATTTACCTGCTCTTCGATCCACACCTTTAGAAACTGAAGATGCCGCCACGAAAAATTCAGCAGGAAGAAAAAACAGGAAGAAGCATAACACAAAGAAAACTCCCAACAAGCAAACTGAAGAAAATAAGACTGATGACACAGAAGTAGTAAAAATGGACGCTAGCAACAATATAGCAAAACGACCAATGAGCCCAGAAGAAGAAGAAACTAAGAAACCCAAACCAGCTAATAATATAATTCCATCAGAAGAGTCGGAGACAGAGGGAAAGAAGGAATCCAACCATAACAAAAGAGAAGTTATGGACAAATCACACGACGAAGGAACTCTCGGCGGAACAGTCGGGGAGGCAATGATGAATGCCTTCATCGGAGATCCTGAAACCTCACAAAAACTCCAAACAGCAATAGAAAATCTAGGGGAACCTTGGCTACTCATCTCAAGTAAGACAAGTCCTAAAGTCTTAATGTTCGAATGGGGAGACCTCCTCATTAAAGACATCACCAGGCTCAATCCAGAACAGCTAAATGGTTTCCTAGACCTAAAAAAAAAGAAACAGTGGCGCTGTATGACACTCTTGTCCGAATAACAAAAGATCAGGAAGAGTTTTTGATCTCGGAGATTGTAAAGCTCAACAACAAATAATCTTTGGCTAAACACTATTCTCTCTATACAGTTCACACAGGTGGGGTTGGCCTGATAGAACCTTAGCTGCGAAGGCTTACATCGAGGCGGTGCAGCTCCATGTGAGCTGCATCACTCGGGCCAGATCCTTCCCCAACCTCTAAGTTTACCTTTCTATTCTTTTCCAGATAGATTTTTTTTTTGCTTTCTCTGTACTTATGTTTTATTTTTCGTTTGTTACATGTTTTCCTTTTCAGGAGTTTTCCTTTTTCTAAAGTGAAAAATCAACGACCGTTTTAGAAACGCCCCTGGGGGATGGGGGGGGGAAAACAGCTAAAACAGGTCAACTGAGGCCTCTGTTACCTACTCTATCTTTACCTACTATCTGCTGACTCTCAGCCTATCTTACTCTACAGGCCAATGATGAAATTTGTTGAACTCACAAATTATTATTATTATATTCAAAAAAGGTTGACCGGTCTGGGTAGTGACCCCACCCATAACATAATGTATTGCAGTATATATATATATATATATATATATATATATATATATATCAGAGCTTTATCCTCCTTTCCAATGAGTTACCCTGGTGTTGCACCACCTTCAGACTTGAACTACATTTCAGGGGCAAACTTAACTGTTTGCTTACTTGGGATTAGGAGTAAAATAAGCAAGTTTACAAAATTACTTGGTAACCGACCACACTCAGAATTGAATGCTGGGCAAACCCCGGAACTCATGCTGATGCCACAGCAAGCTTGAATTCTGTCACCAGACCATGGGGAAGAAGACTTCACACAGCTCATTCTTGCAGAAAGGTCCTCCATCCGACCGATCCCTGTCTTGCCGAAACAGTGTCACCGAGATCTTTCTTTCAAGATATCCACGGGATCAATCTCATGGCGAACAAGAGCAGGGCGATTTATTCCAGTGATCTGGTCGTAGGGAAAAAAAAAAAAAAAAAACTGAGAATAATGTAAACAGACCAACAGTTAAAAGGTCCAATACCATCAGTCAGTTATTCTTCCATCGAGAACAGGTGACTTGCATGAGGAGGAGGAGAGCGATAACATGACAAACAATGATTACAATTTCGACTGAACAAAGTGGCATTGACAAATTTAATACTTCCATTTCGAAGAAACAGGTAAAGAACATCTGTACAGAAAACATTCTTTGCCAGCTGTATACAGTTTGTGTGTGTATATATGTACAGAGTGTCCCAAAATTCACGCAAGAAGTAATTTTGATAGAAAACACAGGTTTTTAATTAAAAATTGTAATTTTTTATGGATTCATAAAGTATACAGTATAGGGTTATGCATAGAATAGCATATCGGGTAAATGGCCTCCACGGCTTTGCTGTCACATACGCACTCTTTTGTCGAAATTTTCTATGACCGTTTTGCACAAATGTGGCTGAATTTCGTTGATACAGCGCTCAATTTCCTCCTTCAAGGCGTGGGTGGTCGTGGGCTTGTTGGCATAAACCATAGACTTCAAAAAACCCAAAGAAAAAATTCCAACGGCGTTAAGTCACATGATCTGGGCGGCTAATTCTGATCACCAAAACGGGAAATTACACTACCGGGAAATGACTCGTGCAGTAATTGAATTGTTTCTCGGTCTGTATGGCATGTGGCACCGTCTTGTTGAAACCACATCCATATCTGCAATTTAGGCACAAAAAAATGGATTATCATGTCGCGATAGCGAGCACCATTAACTGTTATTGCCTTACCAGCCGCATTTTCGAAGAAGAATGGACCGATGGTGCCCCCAGCCCAAACTCCGCACCAAACAGTGACACGTTGTGGATGCATTTGTTTCTCAACAATCACTCGTGGATTTTCTGAACCCCAAATGCGACAATTTTGTCGATTAACGAAGCCATCAAGATGAAAATGAGCCTCATCGCTGAAGATGATTTTGTTTGGAAAATAAGCATCCACTTGTTGTTCCATAATCCATTCAACGAACTCTCTTCGCTGTGTGTGGTCATTTTTAATAACCCTGAACTGTCAGTTGTGTCGCTGTCTTTTTTTTCTCGTTGGCAACACTTTACCACACAAATGGCGCTAAATTTAAATCTTGCGTGAATTTTGGGACACCCTGTATATAACATGATTAAAAAACCCTAGACACCGCAAGGTTAAAGGAAGATGAGACGATGATATATATATATATATATATATATATATATATATATATATATATATATATATATATATATATATATATACACACAAACACATTTAAAGTAAGATAAATAAATAAATATATTTATTTTATTTTATTTTATTTTTTAAATAAAAAGATTTAATGACTAAAACCGAGAATAATAGTAAGGCTTTATTGGAAAAAAAAAAAAAAAAAAAAAACTAGTTTCGGCTTTTGACAGCCTTCTTCAGGTGTCTTCTAAGAATAGGAAACAGTAATAAAAACACTGTTTTTATTTCTGTGTTTTTATTACTGTTTTTATTTTCAGTATTTCATTCAGTATTCATTATTTTCATATAACCCCAATGGTGATATCTCCTTACCAAACATCAGTTCGCTCTCCACGAAATTAAGAATTTTACGAAAGTTCAACATAGAAACCTGCTTCTCTACTCTTCCTAAACTAAGATCGATTGTAAGCAAATACAAACAAGCTTACAACCATCTATAATTCCCAGTAGTGTACAAAATCAAAATCACGTGTGACATATATATTAATATTAACACATTTAAAGTCAGATACATACAAACTGTACTTGAAGGTCATCATCGGCTATATATAATAACGCCTCAGTAATATGCACCCATTTCATTTCATATTCGCCTTAAAGCCAGGAAAAATAAGGCGCTCAAAAAAGGTTCCGTTACCAAACCAACTTCGCTGAAGTAATCATTTTCAATTACTATTATTTTATGGTGTATAAAGAAATTCTTAGATTTATTATCAGATTTTAAGCAAAAACTATAATGAGTTAAAAGATCTAATAGTTATTAATAATTATTTTAATAAATATAAGAGAAAATGAAATAACCTCCATACAAGATGGCTCATTTAACTATGATCTATAATGAAATTTTCAATTACTTAGATCGAAGAAATGAATAAACATTTAAAGAAACTATTATTTGAAAAAAAGTAAGTAGAGTATAAATATGAATTATAAGGCATATATTATAAAAATTGCAAGGAGAGAATTTAATAACGCGTGAGGTCAAGATACACTGAAATAATTAAATTGGCAAAAGTCACATAATATTACAGGCATGATAACCTGATAACCTGATTTGGCTAGATGGATTACAGTCCCGTGGACTTCGATCCCTTAATCTGTATGAGTAGTCATGAATTAAGTGTTAGCGAGCACCTGGCTCACCCTATTTAGGGTTGTATGGAGGTACCAGAATCGATAAGCAAAGCAGCTTTCGGGCGCTTGTGTTTCCACCTATCGTGTTCGTCATAATTTGATGACTCTTGAATGAGTTGATTTGGATGAACAGCTGCTTTGCCAAAATAAGCAGTAGCACTGTTATGGAGGAAAGTGGGAATATCTAGAATATCGGCATCTCGATGTAAGAGAGTATTTCGGACAAACCACGGAGCGTTGAAGATCATACGGAGGCACTTGTTTTGTATAACTTGTAGCTTGTTGATGTTTGTGGGGGAAGTGTGCCCCCAGGCTGGTGATCCGTAAGTTAACGATGGTCTGATAATTGTTTTGTAGATCCGTAGTTTGTTATCAGTGCTGACTTGACTTCTTCTATTGAGGAGAGAATAGAGTTGTGCAATTGCAGAGTTTGCTTTTTTGCATGCATAAACTATGTGGGAGTTAAAGTTTAAACGGTTATCTAGTTGAATGCCCAGATATTTGGTGCTAGATCTCCATGGGATGGCTGTGTTAAAAAGTTTAACTTCTCCAACATGACATGCTTGCCTTCTTGTGAAAAGAATGGCAGTGCTTTTATCGGCATTTACAGATATTCTCCATTTTTTGAACCAGTCTTCTAAATTTGTTGCTGCAGTTTGTAATCGCTGAGTAGCTATATTAGGCCTGAGAGATCTGCTAAGAATAGCCATATCATCCGCATAACTAGCTATAGTGGTTAGTGATGTGCTAGGAACATCAGAAACAAAGATGTTAAAAAGCAGCGGTGAGAGCAGCGAGCCTTGAGGGACACCAGCAGTGATTTTTTTCAGTGAGGATCTGATTCCACGCAACTTAACCTGAATTTTACGGTCCTGTAGAAAGGAGTTAATAATTTTGGTAAGATAAAGAGGGATGTTGGCTGCAATTAATTTGTAGATGAGACCTTTGTGCCAGACTGTATCGAAAGCTTTTGCAACATCTAAAAAGATAGCTCCTGTGTGCTGTTTCCAGTTAAAGCCTGTAGTGATGAACTCAGTCAGTCTGTGAATTTGATGTGTAGTGCTATGTCCAGTACGGAAACCAAATTGTTCTTTCGGAATGATGTTATTTTTAATCACCTCCTCATTAAGTCGGTTGAGAATGACTCTTTCTGCTATTTTTCCTAGGCATGATAGAAGACTGATGGGTCTATAGCTCTGTGGCATCTGAGGCGCTTTACCAGGCTTGAGAGTAAGGAAAATATCGGCTTGTTTCCATCTTGAGGGGAAATAATTAATTCTCAGAATTGCATTGATAATCGCTACTAAATGCATGACAGCTTTGTGTGGGAGGGCCTTGATTGTTTTGTTGGTAATTTCGTCTGGACCAGGGACTTTTTTGTTTTTGAGCTTCTTGATGATTGAATAGACTTCTTTAGGTGAGGTGGGGCAGATATTTTCATAGCTACAAGGTCTCCGAAGCACAGAGCGTACCTTACGGTGTATTTTTTCTATGAAGACTAGATCCGCTTGTGCATAATTAGGACGGCACTGACGTTGGAGGGATTGAACGAGTGCTTCTGCTTTTTCGTCATCTCTGTAAACAAGACCACTTTCTCCGTGAATGGGCTGGATGTTAGAGCGATCTGTACGGAGAGCTTTAGTCAACTTCCACAGAGAATTATCTTCGGTTTTGAGAGAACAGAGTTTTCTTTCCCATTGCTGGTTTCTGTGATCTTTTAGAGCGTAACGGACGAGGTTGGACGCTCTGTTTAGTTCTTGACGGTCTTGCGGAGATAGCGTGTTGTGATAGCGGCGTCTGAGCCTATTTTTGTTCCTTATCAGAGCAAGGATTTCTGCAGGAAGTGAGTTTACTTGAGCTGGGGTAGAAGTAGAGCAAGCTGCAGATAAGCCAGCCTGTATTTTACATTCAAGATTGTTGACTGCCGCGTCGATTTCTTCACGGGTGGAAATAGTCGGTACTGAGTCTATAATAGTGTTCATTTTAGTCTTGAATTTTGCAAAGTTTGTGTGGGATTGGCTGGGTATGAGCTCAGGTTCCTCCCCTAGACTTAACAGTACTGGATTGTGATCTGAGCTTAGCTCGTCAACTACTTGAAGTCGGAATTGATGAGAAATATTGTTAAAAATAGCAATATCCAAAACATCAGGTCTGCCGGTCGCTCCGTAATGTGTTGGCTCAATCGGGCCTGCAATAACGATATTTCTCTGCAAGGCAAAGTTGTAGAGGATCATTCCGTTGTTGTTACAGCTTTTGCTGTTCCATAAAGGATGCTTGGAATTGAGGTCTCCTGCTACTATTACTGCTTCATTTGTATCCACTAGCTGAGAGAGATCAGAGGGGAGTAGAGGTTTGCCAGGGGGGTTGTATACAGAATACATCTTTAAGCTGCCTGCATTGTTGGTAAGAATTTCTATGCCTGTCACCTCGAGGTTAGATGTAGTAATCTTCTTAGTCTCATTATAGCGAATGTTTCTTCTGACAAAGATGGCAGTGCCACCACCTCTGGCATTTAGTCTGTCATTTCTAAGTAACGAGTAGTTTCTGAGTTTGGGATTATCGCAGGGACGTAGGTGCGTCTCGTTAATGAGGAGAATATCAATTTGCAAATGATCTGTAAGCTCCTGTAATTCCAAAATTTTGCTGTTTAGACCGTTTGCATTCCAGAATATTATCTGCATAGAATTTGATGTTAAAGCCGGGTTAGTCATTAATCATGGAGAAGATGGCTTGAGTATTCCTAAGGAATTTGCTGGTGTCGGCCTGGCTTGGATTTGTTTTGCTGAAGGCCATTAGCATCTCCCCAAGTGAGGCAGCGAGTATTGCTGAGGAATTTTGACAGCTAGTTGCAGGGAGTACCTTAATGTTACTCGAGGAAACCACAGAAGCATATGATTTATCTGGTGTGACTTTTTGCACTTGGATTTCAGGCACAGATCTCACAATATTTTTCTGAGTGGGCTGGGTTAATTCCTGTCTAGGCTTTTGAAGGTTTGATGGGTGGAGAGAGCAACCCTTGTAGTTTGCAGGATGTGGGCCACTGCAGTTCGCACATTTAGCAGGTGTGGTCTTTGGCTTGACGCAAGTGTGCGAGGGATGTTTGCCACCGCACTTCACACACTTGTAGTCTGCTCTGCATAACATTTGCGCATGCCCAAATTTTTGGCAGCGATGGCATTGACCAGCCGATGCCTTTCTTCGTAGTGGCTCGGTCTTGATGACCAAGTTGCAGACTATTTTAAGATCATAAATTTCCCTCTGGTCTTTACTGATCTCTACTAAGACCAGAGGCATGGGGCGCTTGTCTGCGCGATACATTCGCGAAATCTTGACTGGCTCCAAGCCTTGTAATCTGAGGTCAGTAGCTATTTCTTCTGTTGTTATATTTTCTACTAATCCTCTGATCACTACCTTGAGGTTCTTTTCACTTTTAAGTTGGTAAGTATGGTAGGGAATTTTATGATCGTCCATAAGTCTGGTGGGCTGGCGGTAGTCCGTTGTTCCTTCGGGCTGTATGCGTACTCCGTCATCTGTGTTTTTGGCTGACGAGAACTTTATGTTACTTTTCTTCATCGTCTCTGCGAGTAACGACCATTTTTCCTTCGATCGCAGGACTACTGGTGGGATCCGCTCTTTGGACTGTGTCGGTATATTTGTCTCCGTGCTTGCACTAGATTGTGCTGATGTGTCCATTTCAGGTGCAGATTCAGGTTCTGCAGCAAGAGACCCTTTCTTTCTCTTCTTTCTGCTGACTTCTTGGTAATCCTTAGAATCTATGACAGTTTCTGCAGCGGAGGAATTGACGCTGTCATGTGTGAGGCTAGGAGAATTTTCGGAGGTTTGAGGGTCTTCTGTCTCGACCTCCATAATCTGATGAACTTCTATCTTTCCTGGCCATTTGGTGTGTAGGATGTTACCAATTTGCCGAAAGATAGCTAGAAGTTCTTTGAAGGAGAGATCTTCATATGGTGAATCCATAATCTAGACTTGATGTGGGGGAAGGACCTGCCTTGTCCCTTCAACACTGAGTGCTGCACAGGGCTGGGAACAGTAGAGGGTCTGGAAAATGTTTTTGAAGATAAAATAAAATAAAAGTCTTACCTGCTCTGATGATCGAGCACGCTGTTGATGCATCAAATAATCACAAATAAAATCTTAACTTCACTCTTAAAAACAAAACTTAGCTTCACTGCTGTAATACTACACGGATCAAAATCTACTCGACACACTCAGTTCAGTATCGATCAGATCTGCTCGGCCTCAAGATCACAATCAGTAATCTGCTGCCTAATCAATATTACAGGCATTTTCGACAGCGTATCGTTATATTAGTGTAACCTATCAACTTCTGTGTGTTGATAGGTTACACTAACTTAAAAGAAGCGGCCTGGTTGGCTAAGTGTTCAGCGTATCCGCTCTCCAGTCAAAAGGCTGACGGTTCAAAAACCCCGTGGGCATGAATGTTTGTGATTGTCTGTGAAAATACTAGTGTTGATGATGGTGGACAGTAGATGGCGCTGGTGTAGATGTTGGTAGTAGTTGCGGTTGTAGTAGGTGGATTGAGTGGTGGAGACGGAGAGTCGTAGAGCTGGTGGCTCCCCCCCCATCCCCTGGATAAGTCTTTGGGACTCTTTGGAGGTGTCACGTAATATTAACAAAAATTTAATGACACGTAAGTTATTAAATACTGATAACATTGATGTTTTTTATTAATAAATGAATAAACATATTACAGCCATAACTTTCTGGCAGATAATGAAGGTCATTTTCTATGTAATAATGGGAAGTATTAAATCAGACTAAAATTGAATGTTAATATTTTATGGCATAATTTAAGTCACATTCCGTAATAGGTCGCTACGAAGAAGCTCTGCTCCACAAACTGAATTCTTACAGATTGATTGCCTTGGACTTTCACGATAAAGAGATTGTTGCAGATTGGGTGGATTTTAGACCGTGCATGGACCAGGTTGAAGTATTCTTCTGAATTCTTCTACTATGAAATTAGTTTTTGATGTACAAGAAGCCGTGAAAGTTAATCTGGGTTTGTAAAAGGTTCCTCTGTCACTGGCACAAAGGTATGCCGTAGAGCAGTGATGAGCAACCTCTGTTCTTGAGTGAGCCACAACTGAAAACCTAATATTCCATACGGACCGCAACGAACACAATATTAAATATTTTAATATATTAATAAAAAAAACTTTAATTTATGGAATTTGTTATTTTCGACAATAGATTTACAATGAAAAGTTTTTTTATTATTTTTTTTACTAATTTAATTTACTTTTTAATACTTTCAATATATACACAGATATCCGTACATATTTTTTTAATCAAAAGAAATTAAATAGCTGCTGAAATTTAATTAATGAAATATTTGGCTCTGTTTCTCATCAACAAGCTTTTCAATATTGGGAGGTATGTTTGAAAGTGCGACTCTGAAACCTTTCAAATATTAAGGGGTGATGAGGGGGTGATTAGTTTCATTTTCGCGTAAGTTTTTGAACTTTTCGAACATTTCATTAATAAGCTTGTTCTATCTTTGAAAATTCACATTTAATTCGTTCAAATGCTGAATAATATCAACGTAAAATGCAAAGTCGCGCATACTGTCCTTATCATTAAATTCTGGAACTTTCATCTCCAAGAATAACTGAATTTCGCTCTTCAAAATCGTACACACGCTTAAGCATTGTGCCGCGATTTAACCCTCGAACTTCGGTGATAAAAAGGATATCGCCATATTCACTTTCCATATCTCTCAAAAATTCCTTAAATTCGAGATGATTCAGTCCTCGAGATCTAATAAAATTTACAATTTTAGTGATCGGCGGAACAACATTGGACATTTAAAAAACTTTTGCACTCAAGTTTTCTTGATGCTGTATCACTAACATCACAACTTTCATCCAAAGCCAAAGAAATCCATTCATAATTAATATTTGCAGGGATATTAGAAATATATCCCTGCAAAATTTCTTCAATACTTTGCGAAAGATCGTCAATCCTTCTTGTAACTCGCGACAAGCTGATTTTCGAAATTATTTCTTTTTTTTAATCAGGGAAACCGACATCTGCTACCGGTAGTAAGCATTCTTTTACTATTTCTCCATCAGAGAATGATTTCATTCTTTTTGCCCAAATTTGACTAACAATATAGCGTGCACGAACTGCAGTATCTACTGTTGATGAAGCAACTCTAAATACATTTTGCCGTTGTTTAAGATTTTTTTGCGGTTGGTTCGCTTTGTCTTTGCTTAACTATCATTGCAAATTGTCAAATTTCGAAGAATGTTTAATTTTATAATATGAAACAAGAATTTGACGATTTTCGTCCTCAACTTTGCGTTTTCTAGATTTTGAACTCATTGATGAAACACGCGGTTCTGTTTGTAGAAAAAAGAAAACACATTGCAAAGACGCAATTTTGTAAAAGACAAAATTACATTATTATATAAGTTTATAATTTGCTTAGGTTTTGAAAGAACTTGTATCAATAAGTTTATTCAAGAATAATGCACCTTCTTTCAAATATCGTTAATGTACGACTGCTCGTGCGCGACCGAAAATACAAAGGCGAATGGCACAATCGTGGGAACTATCGTCGCGAGCAAATATTTTTCACGTGACCTCTTAATGCGCGCTTCATATTGATAACAACGTTTCGGCAGACCGCAGGTGAGTAGATAGAGGGCCGCATGCGGCACTCGAGCCGTGGGTTGCTCATCACTGCCGTGGAGTTTCCAAATAAAATTCAGAAACTACTAGATATATGAAGAGCCAAAGGCATCAATTCGGCGACATATGACTTGTGGCAACTCATGTCTAAGGTGGAGCAAGCTCCGATCACTATTCTGGGAAATTTATCACATTATGGGTCAATATCAAGAATAGTGATCGGAGCTTGCTCCACCTTAGACATGAGTTGCCTCAGCTTGCACTAACTTTAGGGTCAGTTGCTGCAGTATCCAGGTACGCTTGGAATCGCCGCACTTTATATAGTTTCTACTATATTCGGCATGAAACTCTTTGAGTTTCTTATTCGGCATGAAACTCTTTGAGTTTCTTATTCGGCATGAAACTCTTTGAGTTTCTTATTCGGCATGAAACTCTTTGAGTTTCTTATTCGGCTAAGAAACGATTCAGAAACTACTTTCCGTGAGCAGTTCACGAATGTCACATGTCGCATTAATGTACCAGCAAGTAAACGTATTTCCCGACACAACGGTATTGCTATTTTGACTAAAATATACTTCTGAAGAAATACAGTATCTCGAAGCTGCAGTGAAACACGTTCAACCGAAAAATATTACTCATATCTCAAGAGTTTCAGGCACTATACAAATGCATTTAATAACACTTCGTGGTCCGAGGAATTAATAGAAAAGAGAATTAATTATGATGCACGGCTCATCGACGTTTTATCCATCGCTAACTATTTCAAACATCCCGCCTGAAAACATCCCATTAAAATCAGGATTGTGCTTACCTACATGAGAAGCTTATGAAAGCAAATTTCGATGCACTTCATCAACAACCAGATGCCGAAAAAAAAGAAAGAGAAAGAAAAAAGGGATAACCATATGAAACAACAAACCTCTGTAGCTCGTACCTTCGAGCAAATACTGCGTGGGATAAATCAAGTGACGCTGACAAAATTCCCCTTTTCGAAGAAACTTTTCTTACGCATTTTGAAATCAATAGTAGAGAAACAACAACAAAAGAACCACAGCAAAGTAGAGAAGAAGCACAAGAAACGAATACCACAACCAATGCCAGAAAATAATTAAGAAAAAATATAACCAGATAGTCTGCACAAAACCGCAGTATTTAGTTCAATCCTATACAGCAGGGTTTCCCAAACTGTGTTCCGCGAGAAGTTCTCCTGGAATTTGTCAATTTAGTTTTCTAAGCATTTTTCATGAATAAATATTTTATAGTGGAAATATTCTGAGGAGAATAATATTCGTGAATATGTCGAACAGCTCAGACCCAGAACCCCTAATAACATCTGTGTATCAAATGTTAGTGAACAAGCCGTGTATTTTTAAACGTGGAAGTATCCGTGAATTATCGTTAATTTTCACACATCGAAACCTTTCAACATTTGAAAAAAGGAACACTGCTGTTTATGACCGGTCATAAAAATTGTCTGCAAGCGGATTATAACAGTGGGAGACGTATCCTCTGTTCTCAAAACTGAAGGAAATGATATCTGTGTAGCAAATGTCAGTAACCAAGCAGCATATTTTTAAACATGGAAATATTCATGAATTATCGTTGATTTTCACACATCGAAAAACCTTTCAACATTTGGGAAAGGGAATGCCGCTGTTTGTGACCGATCATAAAAATTGCCTGCAGGCCGATTACAACAATGGGCGGCGTATCCTCTGTTCTCAAAACTGAAAGAAATACCATCTGTGTTGCAAATGTTAATGACTAATCAGCAAGGAAGTATAAAGAAATTTTTTCCACTAAAATTGGAGATCAAAGTAGTCTGTATCCGGTTCTCAAATCTAGTAATACTGAATACTTTCTTCGCAAGTTCGTATTGTAGGGTGAAAGTTTCGAAACCGTAGTGCCGTTATTTTTTAAAAGTAATAGGCCTGCAGATTTAAATTTTAATATCACTAAAAAACTCACGTACTAACCACAGTAATGACTATTTAATTCGTAAATATTTCATCCCAAGTATCTTGGGACATCATCAGCACAGTAGTTCAAACAATACAATAAATTTTAATATGAATAAGAGACAAGGAACTTTGTTTAATTTTGGTATTAAGAAATCTCTTATTGAAGGTGTTTGTGACGCAACAGATAGTGGATCATTCGCACCAGCCTACAAAGCGATCTCCAGGATGTACAAAAGGAGGGAAAAACTACCAGGACACAAGACAAAAAGTCTGCATTCACTCGTAAGTACTTATAATAATATTATAAATTTTTGGATCAGAATGGGATATGTCAATGAAAATCAGCACAAATTAATTTAATGATGTTTATGTTTAATTGATGTTTAATTAATTATTAATTAATAATTAATACTCAATTATTAATTAATAATAAAAATCAGCTAAATTAACAATTAATTATTAATTAGTATTACAAAATAACCAAGGTGTTCCGTGAGAAATTTCAGGATTTGTGAAGCGTTCCATCGTAGGAAAAGTTTGGGAAACGCTGCTGTACAGTAATAAAAATTAACGTTTGTGGAGCTGTGCTCCACAAACCAAACTATGAATAACTAACTCTGGGTTAATTGTTACATTATCTTATTAATGTAACGATAAAGGGTAAAAAGTTATTTCATATACTTCAAAAAGATTTTTATACTGGGAACTTATCCATCTTTGCTACGAGTGGCCTTGTATTTCAATTTCTTCTTATTTCATAGTGTTCAAGTATTTAACGCAGAAGTTCGCTCTACACAAGTGTTTTTCAGACTTTTCCGATCAAGACCTATAATACCATGAGAGAAATGATCTAATAAAATACCACAGCGAGTAGATAATGTTAAAGGTGGAGTAAATTCAGATCACTTCGCTGCCGTTCAAACACAGTATTGGGGCCTCGGTAAGGCTGATAAAAACAGATACTACACTTTGACCTTAGCGGAAAGTGTAGTATCTGTTCTTATCAGCTCAACATTTGATTCCGGTCGAAGATTAACTGATTATTTAGGGCAGCGAAGTGTGCTTGTGGCCTGTTATACCTTTGCCATTAGTTGATCTGGTATTGCACTGCCTCTCGGTCTGTTCACTCCCCTCGAGGAGAAATGAAAAAACATTCAAAAACAATAATATAAAAACAGAAAGTAGGAAATATTTTATTTAATGTGACGGGTGCATTTGACATAAAACATAGAATTCATTTTTATTCACAAGAATAAACAAATTTTGCTCACTACTCCTATTTTCATTCAAATCTTCCGTAAGAATCCCCCTGAGATGAAGGTTATAAAGCGTTAAAGAATGTTACAAATAGGAATAAACATCTCCTCCCCAATAGACACCATTCTACAGTTGCAAGGAACACGTAAATTTATTGTGTCACTAAATATAATACGGAGACAGTCTGTATTATGAAGCGACAATTATGTAGTGTCAATTGGAGACAACTGGAATGAAAATGCCCCTATATGATGAACCTCCCCCTCCACACACACACACACACACACACACACACACAAGCAAAGCAACGCTTCATATAGTGAAAAACACAGTATCCAATTAAATACAATGTTCTAAGAAACTATTTCAAAGTTTCAGTTGTAGAAAATACGTGATCACATGTATTCACGATGCAGTCAATATCTGCAGAAACCAAACGTAAAAGAAATTTCAAAAGCAAAAAAGATATATACTTGAAATCAGATTAGCATTTGAAATTTTATACCATTAATCAGTTCAAAAAGATAATTTTATGAATAAAATTTTATCTAAAACATTCAAGCTAGCAGGCCATATATATTGAAAAATTTGTAAAAATGTTGACATTCGACGTGGAAAGGGAAATAATATACCGCCAATATTAGAAGATAGATGCGACACAATTCGCGTGAACGTGTTAAAGCTACGAAATCTGTGAGATACACGCTAATATTTTATATTCAATTTCATATTTAAAAAAAAAAAAAATAAAGGTTGACCGGCTAAACTGATTGCAAGATTCACTAACGAGTAGCGACCCGCATTTTGAAAAACACTGCTCTACACCACACCGTCTACCCGCCCACTAATACACTACAAGATCAACTCATACTTACTTAATACGGTATTTGCCTATCCACTATGTCTGTTAATCATGTATATTTTCTCTGTGTGATTTTCCATTTTCCTGTATGAGGTATGAAAGGCTACTTCTCGTGGCCACTACTTTCGAATGAGATTGGCTAACTCACCTTCAATTATAAAAAAAAAAAAAAAAAAAAAAAAGATATTAACTTACGAAAGGTCAACTTACGAAACTTTCATAGTCTCTATAAACATTCGGCTTTGAAATAATGTTGGATCTAATATCCACTTTGCCTGTGTAATTTTACATCGCAGAAATGAAGCGGCGTAGTTCTTTCTTTTAGTAACAGACAATTCTATTCCTGCTGATCCCACAGGTAGTCCAACACCAGGGCAACTCGTTGCAAAGATGAAGAAAGCCACAAACTAGCTCAGGTTGCTAAGATTCCATTCACATTCAGATAACTTTATTACAATATGTTGTTATAAATGTTCTATTTTATTATTAGTTAATGAATTAATGAATCATGCTTTGATAACGAAGAAGGCAATATGATTGCTTTATGGTAGCCTAATGTAATCGATACAATTACTTCGCAGTGGTCTAGCCTATACACTAATGAATGAATCGTTATATATTTTATGCTAATTAATTAATTTATATTAATTTTTCTTCTTACATATATATAAGAAGAAGATATGAAGCTCACAAGTGACATATATGCTACATCTAGTGACGAAGATCCTATGACCAGTATGAGACCATATCCCTACTTATTTCAGAATTGCAGTGGCTTGATAAAAGTCGCATGTTTGGACCGTACGGAAAAGTTTTGGGATGATGTAAAAAAAAAAAACATACAAAAAATTAAGAAAACCTAAAAAGATCCTTTCTCGCGTACTGTACTATTGTACAATAGATTTATAAAATTTCTAATAGGATTAACACACACATATACACACAAAAAACGGCAACAAAAACAGAGCAATGTTAAGTCATGGCAACTTAAGCAACTTGGTAAAGTTGCTTAATCTCAAAGTGTAATTCCATAATTATATAAACAAATTGCTGGTATCATACAGGGAAAGGAAATTTATCACCTAAGGAATATATTGAGGAGTGGAGGGTTTTGATTATCTAACCTTTAGCCCTTTTCACGTATTAATGTACAATAGGCTTACAACCCTTGATTAGTGGGTTTCACGCACAAGCCAGTATAAAAATTCTCAGTATAAACTATGATGCCCTCAATCCTTTTTTTAATCACCATATTTAAATTGCCATGTTAATTATAAACATTGTCCGTTGAAATACTTTCAGTTACAAGCATAGTTTGATACCTCATAATCTATGCGAAAGACTTAAAAAAATCAATATGTTATCAAATAACATGTCGAATACCTGAAGTAACTTCACCTAACCCATATAATGACGTATTTAGGAAAGCTACCGGAATCCCCCACCGTTGCTGCTGTATATGTTTTACTAGCACTATCTTTCGTTAGAAAAAGGACTACTCTTTTAGTATCAACTTTTAGAAATGAGCTGTCAGGTGGAGTCCGCATTTCCGTCATCATCTGAGCAAAAAAAAAAAAAAGAAGAAGAAGAAAATTAGCCCTTCACTTTGTCGAGTTTTATTGATTTGTGCTTTTTCGTATATTGATGAAATGCCACCCTTGTAAAAATATGCCGCTCCAAGCATGAGATTTCTTTGCTGGGTGCCGATTGTTGATCTTGCAAACAAAATTAACGGTGTACACAGACTCACGGGTTAAAGCACAGCAGATAACTGTCACGACATCGTTTTTCCATGAAAGTGGCATTACTGGCTAAAATAGTGTGAGTCCTGAAGTCGATTTTTCTAAGTTACGGTTTAAACTCCGAGTTTCGGAGGAGAAGATTTGATTTGCCCCCAATCAAAAATTGGCTAATTCTGGAAATGCCTGGGAAAAAAAAAAGAAAAAGAAAAGTTCTTTCTAGATGGTGAGTAGAATCGAATAGATGTTCTGTCTTTTTTTTTTTTTTTTTTTTTTTTTTTTTTTTTTGCGAAACCTTAAAATAAAGGCAGAATCTAACTCATGTCGTATAAGACGCATTTTGCGACACTACGAGGTGACATGTTTAACGTGGATAGACGTGCTGAGCACATTTCATTAGGAAGTGCAATAAGGGATTTTATTTATTTTTTTTTAAGCAAAAACTATATATTAAATTTTTAGTCATAGAGGACATTAATCATCATTTTTGCTTGATCTGTTTCATAGTTTATCAATGGAAGATCTATATTTCAAAACAGCAGGACGTATCATCATAGTTTATTTTTTTCACCCATAATCTATGTAGACCGTTGTGGCACTGTCAAGGTAACAGTCTTAACATAATCTCTCCAGATGTTTCTTTCTGTATTGGGATCTCCTTAGCAAAATGGAGAACGAAGAATTAGTTCATTTTCTAATTTATTCTATCCAGGTGATTCTAGGCCTACCTGTGTTTTTTTTTTTTTTTTACCAGACTTAAAGTCTAGTGCTATTTTATTTAAGCTATTTGATCTAGCTAATGTGGCCCAGCCACCTGAACTGTATTTTAGTTGTGATATTTCCTTATGTTCTAACAGTGGAGTGGATTTTTCTTCTAACCTCGTAATTTGTTACGTGTTTCGTGTATATTATCTTCAAAAGTTTTCTGTAGCTCTTAATTTCGAAGGCCAATAGTATTTTCTCATCTTCTTTTAGCGATGTCCAACTCATCTGTATAGTAAGACAGACTTAAGAAGTACATCAATGAGATAGTCTTGCAGTTAGCTGTATTTTATTGTCCTTTCGAAGTGGCTGTAACTTTTGAAAGTCGATAGCTGTGTTTTAATGTCATGTTTAGACCGACGATCTCTGTCTTGTACGCTTCCCAAGTAGGTGATTCTTTCTACGCATATTTTCATAGAGTTGTTGCCTGAAGTCATCGCCTTTCATTTGTGAATGCCAGTCTCCAGTCCATAATCAATAAGTGCCTTAGAAACTCTGCTTGTTAATTCTTGTAATTGATGTTTATTTTCTACTTTCTCTGCTATTAGGTCAATGCATTGGCGTATCTGAGATTATTGATTTTTTTTTCTTTTCTACCAACTGTAATTCCAATATCCCTGTTTTCCGAGGCTAAACTTTATTATGTATTCCAAATAAAGAACAGAAATCATTTGGCAAAAGTAAGCAGCCTTGCCACACACACACACACCTCTTTCCATTTGGAAAGGTTTGCTGTAGTTGTCACTGATTTCTATTAATATTTCTGAGGAACGGTAAGGAGGTTTAATAAGGTGTACCATTTTATTATCTATTCGTGCACATTGGAATAGATAATATTGGAATCATTATTCTCCACAATGCCTCAGTGCCATACTGAATCGAAGGCCTTCTGTATACGAGCATCGTATTTAGCATCGCAAAGTATTTTGAGATGTTTCGGAGTGATAGATATAAGAATAATAGTCCTAATCGTTAACCGGCCACATTTTTTTCTTATTTTTTAAATTTAGTTTTTTGAAAAATTACCAAAGCAATCTTTAGAGAACATATGGAATTTTTTCAAGCCACCAGGATCGTAATTATGCACAGGTTCACGAGCCTCTAGCTTGGGACCCGAAAACTTAGAGCCAATTTAAGGGCTCCAAACAATTAGAGGGAGGGCCTCAAAACACTTCAGCGCCTCGGATCCTGCCTACCTCGGGAAAAGCGTAAATACGGCCCTGCAAGCCACTTCAGGCCTCGAATGAACGGAGCGGTGGACTCACGCCGAGCGATTTAATTCATTCCCACCTAATGACAATCGTAAACATCAATGTGGAAACAAATGCACAATTTGCTGGCTCGAGAGCAGGTACATTAACTATTCGACCAAGCAGACTGGTTGCCCTTAGTATTTCTGCGGTTTCAACTAATATATCGCCTGAAGGCTTTTTGACTGACTTTGGGTTATTATGTCAATCGTTCCCCTTCCCTCTACGTAAAAAAAAAAGGCCACATTTATCCAAGAACACAATCTGCTAAATATATAAGGAAAAAATACTAGATGTCTTATTGTGTTTTCATCTTGCTGTCTGTTGGCATGTAATAATTTTAAGGTTACTATTTCACAATAATAATAATAATAATAAAAGATTTCATCGCTATAGCTCTCATCGTGGAAGTAAAAATCGAAGTCTAGTGTTCTGTAAGCAATGACTGAGCCCAGAAAAGAAAGCCAAGGAAATCCTGGAAGCCATACTGCTACTACAGTAAGATTCAATCCTGTCGCCAGACTGGCGAAAGATTTCACACAGCTCATCCATGCACAAAGACCCTCTATACAACTGATCCCTATCATGTCGAAGCAGTGCTAGAGCAATACGCCACCGAGATCTTCCTTTCTGGATGTTCGCATCTGATGGTGAGCAAGAGATGGAATTTATTTCAGTGATGTTGTCTTGTAGATAAGAGGGAAAATAAATAAGCAGACTAACAGTGAAAAGGGACAATATCATCACTCAGTTTTCTTTCCATCCTGAAAAGGTGACCTGCACGGATCGGGGAGGAGAAAAAATGACACACAATGATTAGAATTTCGACTGAAAGAAGTGCCATTACCAAATACTTCCATTTCGAAGAAACAAATTGAAGATTTCCACGCTTATACAGACAACGATCCTATTTCGCTCTATTCATTTCCTATCTAACTTTAAGAGGAGTTTATTCGATTCCCATAAAGCAACCAAATTGTTCAAAAATAATGAAGGACATCATCGACTTGTTTGCAAAGCCTCAGTAATGCGACATACTCGTATTTCATTTTCGCCCTACCACTTACAAAACGTAAGGTGCGCTTGTGACATATATATATATATATATATATATAATTACAAGCTTTAACTTAGTGAGAATATTTGTTTTGGATTATTATTATTTTATGGTGTATAAAGGAATTCTTAGATATTTAGTAGTTTTTAAGGTTACTGTTTCATATTCGAAACATATTAATAATTATTTGAACATTTATAAGAAAAAATGCAACACATTCCTTGCAAGAAGGCTCATTAAGCGATGAACGATAATGAAAATTGTAATAACTTGTGACCGAAGATTTTTAAGCTATGAACGATAATGAAAATTGTAATAACTTGTGATCGAAGAGATGGATAAACATTTAAAAAAAAAGAAACAATTACAGTATTTGAATATAAAAGGAATAAGAGGAGGATAAATATGGACGATATTCATACATTATAAAAACCGCTACGAGAGAATTTAATTACATATAAGTTCAAGATATACCAAATAATTAAATTGCAAAACTTACATAATATAACAGCCATTTTCGACAGCATATCGCAAGTCAACTTTGTGTTGATAAGTTACATTAACCTATGAGAAACGAAATGGAATAGATTGTTTACATTTTTATAGTTATAAGCCACATGATGTGATTCGCGTGAATGACAAGCAGTCATAGATCTGACATGCCGTTAGAGTCTAAGAGAACAATGAAAGGAAAAAAAAAATAATAATAATAAATAAAGGAAAGAGTACTGAGGGTGTTTAACAGAACTGGGAAAGTCTGAATCACTCCTATTTATTTTTTTATTTTTTTTTTCTATTCGGAGCAGAGCTTCGTAGCTCTCTTTGTAAAGTCTCTTTATAAAGAAATGGCTTTCGTGGTGGACTTTGGATTTATTCCATTGAACTCTGAGTTTCGTAGAGATAGCATACCGTGGCAATGCCAGCCTTGAGTACCCCTCTCGGTACCTGATTCAATCTCGGTATAGTCTTCGATACAAAAGATAACCGACTTTTTTGTTTGTGCAAAGTTAGAGAGGTTATAACAGCAACTTCCGTATAAAACAACGCATTCCACAAGTCTTTAGGATAAGGGGAACACGGAAAAGTCGACAATCTGACAACTAGCGTAGTTAGACTTGCTTGCAAGTTCAGAGCATAGAGGTCGCTTAATGTTTATCGAAGTACCTTCGAAATAAGTAATAGAAAAACTTAATGGGCAGCTTCTATAGGAGACAGAAAATGGAGTTGAAGTCTCTAATAATTTTTTCTATGATACCCATTAGAATGAAATGAAAATTTAATGACAACGAACTCTTGTTCAGCAGCGCATCTGAGTAACCAAGGAATGTGCATTTTTGGATTTAAGCTCTTGATAGTACTCAATTTCTGTTTTTCAAAGTATCGTCAGTGGAATGGAGACGAAAAGATACTTCATGCAACTTCCCTAGCAGTTTTCATTTTTCCTGAAATGAAGATTCCTTCGAGTTCTTTAAGTATCGCGAGTGAACTGGATTTTACGGTAGACAGATTGGGAGGAATTCTTTTTCTTCTACCTATAGGCGTTTAGGGATTTTGATATATTTTTTCTCTTTTTATGAATATATATGTGAAATATATATATATATATATATATGTGTGTATATATATATATATATATTTCACAAAATTTACAAATATGGAAGTCACTAAATGCAACTAGCTCATGAAAAATGATGAAAATCATTAACTGGCTTCTCAATATCCTTGTAAACATAGACGTAGAGTTCTTTTCTTGATGGCGAAGGTACTTTGGAGGAGACAACAAGAACTATTCCTTCTAAAGACGTACAAGATTCCTCTTGCTAAGTTTGCAAGTTCTATTCTTTTATGCACATCTCTTTGCCTGAGCGCATATAGCCAAAACCGATTAATACTGTATATAAGATTGTTATTTTTAAATAAAAAATCTATCTATATGATAGATAGATAGATAGAGATATGCGTACATATCTATATATTTATATAGATATGTACACACACACACACACACACACACACACACACACACACACACACACACACACACACACACACACACACACACACACACACACACACCATACATATATTAGTGAGAAAACCAACCGACAATTATTTGCGGATATATACATCCACAAGCCTGGGCGATTTTCCTCCTATTCTATGAAGCATACCTTTTTTTAGAGGATTTTTGTGTAAGGGAACCAACCATTAATGGAACATTTTCTTCTGGGGACATATGAACTGGAACTCATACTGTTCTGAGATAACGTAATTATGAAAAGATGGGACACCGATGCAAGACAATGTCTGCTTAAACGTAACTGTGTTATTTTACTGTGTGGTCTCAGCGTCACAGGATTTTACACTTTATGTTGTGGTTGTTGTGGGGGTACACTTTCTCTTCGCCTCCGGATAAGGAATATTCTGTTATGTTCTGTCTTGAACTTTTGGACTGCTGTCTCATTCTTCAACTTGGATATTCTTGGGAGCAAGCTGGAAGCTAGGCAGCCCAGAGTATCTGGCGACAATAAGAATGAAAATAAAGAGTGAGGGGGCATTTTTTATGCATTTTTTTTGTTGTTTTGTTTTGTTTTTCGTGTTCTTTGCTACCACATATGACACAGCAACAATGACAACAAGAATCATTTATCAAGCATCACTGAATTTCTGTTATTAGAGCATCCCAAAAGATTTGGGATGTAAATCCTGAAGGGTTCCACGTAGCTGCTTTTCTTTGTTAGAGCTTTATGAGTGTTAGATATAAGAATGATATTCCAAATCGTTAACAGCCCACCATAATCTTCGACATTTTATTTCAGAGCAAATATCAATCCTCGGGAAAGTTCAAAATTTTGTCTGGGGGTGGAAGGGGACAGAGATTCCGTTAATAATATTGCCAGGATGATCTGGGGGGGGGTGGGGGATTTCTTTATGCGAGTCCACACAAAATTTTGAAAACCTACAGCATATTAGCGCAATGGACGGGCTATGCATTTTTTTTCTTATTTTTCATATTTTCATATTTTTCTGCATAAAAAAAAGCATTAATCAAAGAACACCACCTTCCAAAGTATAAGTAAGAAATATTAGGTATCTATGTGTTTCGCTGTGTTTCCCTCTTGCTGTCGGTTGATATGTAATATTTTTAAATTTGGTTGGAGCTTTTTGAAAGTCTCCCGAGGAAGGAAATTTCAGACTAAAAAAAAAATAATAATAATAATAAATAAATAAAGATTCATTGCTATAGATCTCACTATGGAACTAAAAATCGAAGTTCAGTGTTCTATAAGCAATGACTGCGCATGAATGCCAGGGAAACCCTGGAAGCCATATCGCTGCCACAGCAAGCTTGAATCCTGTCGCCAGACCATGGAGAAGAAGAAGTCACACAGCTCATCCTTGCAGAAAGGCCTTCCATCCGACTGATTCCTGTCATGCCGAAGCAGGACACCATTTAGATCTTCCTTTTCGGATGTCCACAAGTTGAATCTCATGGTGAAGAAGCCAAAGGCGGAGATAAGATAGAAAGAATATAAGCGGACGAAAATGAAAAGGGACAATATCATCACTAAAATATCCTTCCATCATGAACAGATGACCTGTATGGAGGGGGGGGGGTAGAAAATGGCAAACAATGATTGGAATTTCGACTGACGAAGTGGTGTTACCAATACAATTGACCCTTGAAGAACGCAGGTTTGAACTGCATGGTTCCACTTATACGCAGTTTTGTTTATTTTATTTTATTTTATTATTTTTTTAATAAATATATTAGAATTTTTTTTTGGAGATTTGCGACAATTTACAAAAACTCGCAGACGAACAGAGTAGCCTAAAAATATTAAGAAAAAGTTAGGTATGTCATGAATGTATAAAATATATGTAGATATTAGTCTATTTTATCATTTATTACCAAGTATACACAGTCTATTATAAAAAGATAAAATGTATCAAAACTTACTCACGCAATACTTATAGACAGTACGTGGCCTTTTCCAGTCGAGAGAAATGTAAACAAACGTAAAGATCCAGTATTAAATCATAATTGCATAAATTAAATGTTATTAATTAGTTTAATTAATTAATTTACATAAAAAATTCTATAACGATTCATTCATTAATGTATAGGCTAGCTAATCTACGTTTAGCAATCATATCGATGCACTAGGCTACCATAAAGCAATCACATTACTGCTTCTTCGTTATAACGACTCAATGCATGATTCGTGATACCTGTAAATAAATATGAATTTCTTTTTCACACTATCTTTTCATTTTTGATATCTAGTGTTTGTAATACGTATAACATCTATAGTTTTTTTGTATCATATAACACAATATTGATATAGGTACTGACAGGCATACGATTCATCTTGTAAACAGTTACGGTTAATTTAAGGTATCGATATATACAGTACAGTACTGTAAATGTATTTCTCTTCTTTATGATTTTCTTAATAACATTTTCTTTTCTCTGGCTTACTTTAGTGTACGAATATACTATATAATATAATATAATATAATATAATATATACATACGATACAAAATATGTGTTAATCGATTGTTTATGTTATCGGTAAGGCTTCCAGTCAAAAGTAGGCTATTAGTAGTTAAGTTTTGGGGAGTCAAAAGTTATACGAGGATTTTCGAAGAACGCAGGGGGGGGGGGGTAGGCGCCCCTAACCCCCGCGTAGTTCAAGGGTCAACTGTACTTCCATTTCGAAGAGACAGGTTGAAGATTTCGATACGTGTACAGAAAGCGTTCTTACTTCTCTCATTGCATATTTTATTTTATCTGACTTGAAATTCGGATGCAATAAAGCAACCAAATTGTTCAAAAATAATGGATATCATCGGCTTGTTTGTAAAGTCTCTGTAATAGGATCATTTTTGCCCTACCCGAACAGATTATAGGTTAACATTTCTACTTATGTTTCCTATATACAGTAGTATCTCGCCAATCCGAAAACTAATTAAAACCGTAATTGTTCGGATTAGCGAATTTCCCCCCAAGAGACAACAATAACTAGCGTTTAAGACAAAAATAATCAGATTCTAATGGTATATCAATTTAATTCTGTAAATAAATGAAGTAACTGATAGAAAAAAGCTAATGTACCGTAATGTAAAACTTAAAAAATAATACAGTACACAAGTTTATTTTAGTAAAAAATTTAGTTTGTATGTATTGTTGAGGATTCCGATTTAATAAAATTGCATAGTTCAGTACACAACTTATTAATTTGCGTAAAAATATTACTTTCTTTTACACAACACACACAAAAAAGTTTCACAAAATAACACAGAAAAAAAGTTTTTTTTTTATTTCTCGGTAAAAAAGTCATTGATTTTCTTTTGCTTCTTGGAAGCTAAACTTTTTTCGAATGCTTCTTCTCGGAGCTGCATTAGCAATAAAACTTTGTGGAATGGCGTATCATTCTGCTTAGCCCATTCTATACACATATTGGTCAATTCTAGAAGGTCAAAATTTTTTCCATGACGCTCGAATTGCTTCAGGTTCTATGCTTCCCAAGTAGCAGTAACAACTGAGAATGCTACATCCTTCAAATTTTTATTTTTTATTGATGTGGTAACATCATAATTTTGGGAAATTACATTTAAAAGCAGGTCTACGATCTTTTAATTTAATGGATTGTATTATATTATGTTGTGATCCATTGGTTGCAACAATGGAGTACAGATTGGACCAAAATAATAATAGGTAATAAATAAAATCGAGTTATATATTATATATTTTGTGAGTTCAACAAAATTCATCATTGGCCTGTAGAGTAAGATAGGCTGACAGTCAGCAGATAGTAGGAGAGGAAGTAAAGATAGAGTGCATAGTGGTAGAGTAGGTAAAAGAGGCCTCAGTTGACATGTTTTAGCTGTTTGCTCCCCAGGGGCGATTCTAAAACGATTTTTAGAATCGCCCCTTGATTTTTCACTTTAAAAAAGGAAAAACCCTAAAAAGGAAACATGTAACAAAACAAAAAATGAAGTACAGAGAAAAGAAAACAAAGAAATTGAAAGGTAAACTTAGAGGTGGGGGAAGGATCTGGCCCGAGTGATGCAGCTCACAAGCAACTGCACTGCCTCGCTGTAAGCCTTCGCCGCTCGGGTTCTCAGCTCCACCCCCTTCTCTGTGAACTGAAAGGATAAGCAAGAGTAGATTCTCCTTACTTCCGTTTGTTGTGGGCTATTAAGATCTGATCGGCCACCTTGCTTCCCCGGTTCAAGTCTAGCATACGGAGAGCTGTGATGAAGGCTATTTCCACCTCTTCTTCTATATCCAGAGTTCCCCTTATCTCCTCTGGATTGATTTCTCTTATATCCTCTATGAAGAGGTCGCCCCATTTGGCGCTAACGACCTTGGGACCGTGTTTACCTGTGAGGAGGAGTACAGGTTTCCCCATTCTCTTCATTGCTTGTTTAAATTTGGCTGGCTGGGATATCTTTTATTAGGAACGTTAGAGTTTGCCCTGCTTTTGCTTGGGGGAATTCTTGGTGGGTGGGCTCCGAAGTTTTAGCTGTTTTGGTTTTAGTTAACTCCTCTTCCTGTGGGCTTAATGGCCTTTTGGAGGTGTTGGAGTTTGCCTCCATCTCCTCTACTTCATTTTCTTCTATATTCTCTGGATTGGCTGTATCTGGATTCGCATTGGTAGCTTTGCTTTCTTCTGTTGGAGTTACCATTATGGTTTCAGTATTGGCATACCATTATGGTTTCATTAATGGCCTTTTGGAGGTGTTGGAGTTTGCCTCCATCTCCTCTACTTCATTTTCTTCTATATTCTCTGGATTGGCTGTATCTGGATTCGCATTGGTAGCTTTGCTTTCTTCTGTTGGAGTTACCATTATGGTTTCAGTATTGGCATTTTCCTTCAGGGTTGGAAAATCTTCTTGGTTTGTATTTTTTTCGTTTTCTGATGATGATTGCATGATAGTACCTCCCATCTTTTCTGCATAGGTTCTCGACGGGCAGGTGTTAACATTGTGGTCCTTGGATCCGCATGTTAGGCAAGCCATTTGACATTTGTCCAATGCATGACTTGTTGCGAGGCAGTTTTTGCATCTAAGTTTTGGGCATTTTGCCCCGAGATGGTCGAAGGATCCACATCGGAAGCATTGCTTCTTCACACCAGGGTAATTGACCATTACCCTAGCCGATCCTATGACAACAAAATGACAACAAAATTTCGCACTTCTGCCTTCATTTCGATTACTGCCGTGACTTCACCAGACTTCCAATTTGGGAAATCTGGATCATTTACCACTTTGACATCTTTTATCTTTTACTACTCCCCATTTCGAGATTGTTGTCTTAATTATGTCAGTCCCTTCCTCTAGGTATTCAAGGGGGAAAATAAATAAAATCAAGTTTTTCTATTTAAAAACCCTTGGAGCACCTTAAAGGATTTAGCAAATATATTAACTTTGTAAAAGTAGTAATTTTCGATTATTATTATTTAATGGTGTATGCAGATATTCTTAGATTTCTAATCAGATTTTAAGGATACTCTATTATTAAGCTAAATTTTCAAATATATATTTGAGAATTTAGCTTATTGTATGTAATTATTTGGAAATATTTATAAGAAAAAATGCAACATCTTTACTACAAGGTGACTCATTAAGCTATGATCGACAATGAAAATTGTAATAACTTGTGATCGAAGAGATGAATAAACATTTAAAAAAAAGAAACAATTATTTGAATAAAAAAGGAATAAAAGAAGGATAAATATGGATGATATTCATACATTATAAAAACTGCACCAAGAGAATTTAATTACATATAAGTTCAAGATATACCGAAATAATTATAACAGCCATTTTCGACAGTATATCGCAAGTCAACTTTGTGTTGATAAGTTACATTAACCTATGAGAAACGAAGTGGAATAGATTGTTTAAATTTTTATAGCTATAAGCCACATGATGTGATTCACGTTAATGACAAGCAGTCATAGATCTGACATGCCGGTAGAGTCTAAGAAGAACAATGAAAGGGGGGGGGGGGAGACGATAAATAAAGGAAAGAGTACCGAGGGTGTTTAACAGAACTGGGAAAGTCTGAATCACTCCTATTTAAATCTTTTTTTTTTTTCCTTTCTCTTCGAAGCAGAGCTTTGTAGCTCTCTTTGCAGAGTCTTCTTCGTAAAGAAATGGCGTTCGTGGAGGACTTTGGATTTATTCAATTGAACTCTTTGTTTCGTAGACACTATGCCAGACTTGTGTAACTCTCTCGCTACCTGATTCAATCTCGATATAGTCTTCGATGCAAAAGAAAGCCTATGTTTCTGTTTGTGCAAAGTTAAGGAGATTACAAGAGCAACCACCGTATAAAATAAAGTATTCCACAAGTCTTTAGGATTAGAAGAACACTGAGAGGGTTGATAATCTGACAACTTGGCGTAGTTAGACTTGCTTGCAAGTTCAGAGCGTAGAGGTATCTTAATATTTTTTTCTAAATACCTTCGAAATAAGTAATAGAGAAACTTTATGGGCAGCTTCCCCCGATCAGACAGAAAATAGTGGTTGAAGTTTTTCATCATTTTTTCTATGATACCTATTAGAATTGAAATGTAAATTTAATGACATTAAACTCTTGTTCACTGGCGCTTCTGTGTAACCAAAGGTATGTGCATGGTGGATTTAAGAAATTCACTAAAGAAATTAAGATTTCCATGGAGTTCTTTAAGTATCACAAGTCAATTAGATTCTACGGTAGAGAGAGAGATTGGGAATAATTCTTCTTTCTTCTACCTAAGAGAGTTTTGATTCCCCCCCCCTCTTTTTTTATGAATATTCTTCTTTACAAAATTTACGAATATGGACGTCACTAACTGCAACTAGCTCATGAAAATGATGAAAAACGCTAACTGACTCTTTTACCTCCTTGTTAACATAGACGTAGAGTTCTCGATGGCGAAGGTACTTTAGAAGAGACAACAAGAATCTCTTGCCTAGTTTGCAACATACATTTCCTAAAGTTAATTTGGATCCACTATTTTGTGATGGTGTTTTGCTTGTATTATATGTAATGACCTCACTTACTCTCTACAGAAAAGTTCATTGTTCTTTCCAGTTGGTTCTTTTTGTTTGCATGAAAGAATACTTGAACAGATCCATCAAATTCATAGTGTGACTAGTCCTGTAATTGCTCCGCGTGATATCGTCGCCAAACATCGATTTAAATAGAACAGAACAAAATTCAACCCCGAAAGTGTTTTCTCAATGAAACCACACCAACGTCAGATCAGATAGGTGTAAAGTTAAATAACATTTCTAGGTATGAAAAATAACTTTCCATATTTGATATCTGTAGCTGGGTATTCAGCATATCTAAAAATATATAAAAATGCCAAAAAAAGAAAAAAGAAAAAAAAAGATACATATTACAAATAAAGCGAAAACGATTGCTCCATAAATGGAACTTAAACTAGTTTAAATCATTGTGTAGGCTTTAAATTACTCATTGCAATAGATCAAAAACAATATAATCAAGAATAATAAAATAATTAATTTTATTTCATTATTTATCACAGTCTTGTACACCAATATTAAATCAGATCAGCATGGTCTGAGAAGTCTAGTGTTGCATGACCTCTGCCACGCACCCAGTTTCCAGTCTTTCACGAAAGCCGAGTTCAAATATTTACATCCACCTTAAGGTGTCCCAAATTTGAAAAATTAGTGATTCTGCTAAACGCTATCAATAATGTTATTTTAATTATTTATTTACTTTTCAATAATGATCCACACAAGTGCCCTGTTATGCAGCTTACTACCATGTAATGCAAGTGAATTATATGCTTTATTATTAAACATTCTAATATACAATGATTACTTTGACTTCGTGGAAACTATCGTTGCACAGATAACCTCGATACTCTGCTGAAAATTTTGCCTTTCATATATACTCGTATTATAACGTTAAGTTATTATTATTATCATCATCATCATCATCATCATCATCATACGTATCAAGGATTTAGGCCTAGCATGGCCTGTTCTGGCCTTAGAAGTCATCGATGAATCGTTTAAGAGGACGTCCTGGTTTTCTTTTTCCTAATGGCTTGTACTTTAAGGCTTGTTTTGGTAATCTTTCTGTTTTCATTCTTTGAACGTGTTCCATTATTATTATTATTATTATTATTATTATTATTATTATTATTATTATTATTATTATTATTATTATTGTACGTTGTACATTGTATCGCTGTTGCTGGTTTTATAGGTTTAAAATTTTAATTAACTCATGTTTCTAACTTGAAAGTGCTACTATTTAATTCTACTAGTCACGCTGAAGACAGGGACGTTCAAATTACCAAAATCGGATAAGTAAGATTCAAATTGTCAGTGTTGGAAGTTCATAGAGTGTACCCCAGTCACCAGCCAACGAAGAACAAAGGACGTCGCCATTTTAAAAGTCGCACTATAGTCGCTAACGGGGAGAAAGACTAAAGGTCACGGAGACAGCGAAATTCAAATAAAATGAGCTATAACAAATGCAATAAGCCATGGAGGAGGAGATTGGATTCCGATAGTAGAGCTGAGTGAGTACAGACGTGTTTATCAGCGCTCCTTGTATCATTACAGTAGTGATTAAGTATTGTTTTTAATGAAGTGATTGAATGAGATGCCTTCAACTGATCTTGAACTAAGAACCGACTTTTCGAAATTGGATTATTCTGCTTCTCTTTACCAAAAGAACTGTTACCAGCGAGATAGCGAAGAGACTCTGAAGACTGCAATACCTATGTCCTTACCAGCACCCACCCAGGTAAAGGTAAGCTTTAACATTTTTACGAAAGTTCCACGCGAATTTACCATCCTTTTTGAACCCCTACACACACAATAGAAATGGACAACGTTAAAGATTTTCTTCAACACATAAACAGAGACGAAGCCTTAGAACTATTTAAGGTACTCCTTCAAAAGTTCGAAACCGAATGGCCAGGCTACCTTAAACTGTATACACAGGCAGAGGAACCCGAAGAGGAAGAGGACGATATTACAGAACAAAACATTACCCTCCCCACACCCGAGGACAACAGACAGACAGAACCAACAGCAGACGAGCACACAAACAAAAGGCGAAGGACCGCGGACAAACCCACGGAAGAAAACGCACCCACACAAGCAGTATCGGGAAATAAAGAAAAGGTACCCCCGGTAATACTTCGAGACAAACATAAGTGGACCTCAGTCTCGAAATCGCTCAGAGAACAGAACATCAACTATTCCTGGGCCAGAAACACAGATGAAGGGGTAAAGATCCAACCTGAATCAGTCCCAGACTACCGCATGATAACAAAAATGCTGGACAACTCCATGCTGCCTTTTCACACATTTGCACTGGCCAGTGAAAAGAACCTTAAAGTGGTGCTCAGGGGGGTCGCCGAGGGAATCACGACCGACGAGGTCAATGCCGATCTCATCAACCAAGGCCTGACCCCAGTTAAAGTCAGCAGAATGCTAAGATCAGACAAAAAACCTATGCCACTAGTCCTGGTAGAGATATCAAACACACAAAAAAGAATATACGAATTGAAAAATATATGTGGGCTCAAAATCACAACTGAGCCACTAAAAAAGAAGGCATCGGCAGGACAATGCCACAGGTGCCAAACGTTCGGGCATGCCCAACGGCTCTGCAAAGCACCCTACAGATGCCTAAAATGTGGCAAAGAACATCCGACTAGCACTTGCACCAAGCCAAAAACAACACCGGCATGCTGTGCTAACTGTGGAGGACCTCACCCTGCCAATTACAAGGGGTGCATGTCCCACCCAAGAAATCGTGTGATAACAAAAACTAGCCTCAGACCCCCCCCTCCCGGTAACAACTCCACTACCAAGCAGGCAACTCACCCTTCATCTCAGTTCACACCAACAACACAGCCAACCAACATGACAAAAACGTATGCTGAGGCTGCACGACCCAAGATCCCCACATCCTATGAACAGCGAGGCTCCAACTTAGAAAAAATCTTAACTGCCTCGCTTGCCACCATGCTGCAAGAATTTAGCATGACAAGCCCCTCACCTTCCTCCAGAAAGAGATTCCTACAAGGAACACAATCCATCCTAACAGCCCTCTGTCATGAATAGAAAACACAAACCAAACTCACTAAAGATTGTAGCTTGGAATGCAAATGGAATAACAAACAAAATCCTGGAACTCCAAGAATTTGCATCCAGATACAAACCTGACATCATTCTAGTCAACGAAACACACCTCAGACCAGCAAATAACCCAAGACTCCGAGGCTTTACAATGTACAGAAAGGATCGACTTGGTGCAAGAGGAGGAGGCACTGCTGTGTACATAAAAAGCTACTTAAACCATAACACTGTAACTGACCTCCCAACTATGAACCTAGAGGTGACCGGAGTGGAGGTACACACCAGCAACGCAGGAAGCCTAAAGATCTATGCAGCATACAACCCACCTGGAATCCCACTACTGATATCTGACCTAGACTCTATCCTCGGATCCAAAGACTCCATAATCCTAGCAGGAGATCTCAACTCCAAGCATACAGCCTGGTTTAGCTCATCCATTAACACCAAAGGACACATTTTACACAACTATGCAATGCACAACTCTGCCATTGTGGTTGGACCTACTGAGCCCACTCACCGCAGCCCAACAGGAAGATCTGATGTTTTGGACATCGTAATACTTAAAAACATCCCATACCAATACCAACTAGAAACAATAGAAGAACTTTCATCAGACCACAACCCCATTCAGCTCAGGCTAGGCAATCAAGGACAGTTCTCACCCCAGCACTCCTTTATAGCTTGGAACAAACTCGCAAAAACTCTACCAGAATACATTGGTCCACCACCCATCATACAGAAAATAGAAGAGATAGATATAGCTATAACCAACCTAACAAGCCAAATGCAGAAAGCAATAGCCTCAGTAAAGCAAACCACTCTCCACCACACCACCAACAGGATCCCAGAAGAAATCATGGACCTGATCAGAACCAAGAACAAAGCAAGAAAGAGATATCACAACACAAGAGCACCACAGGACAAAACAACACTAAACAAACTCAACAGAAAAGTCAGAGAAGCTCTACAAAACCACCGTAATCAAGAATGGGAAACCAAATTAACCACACTCAACACAGAAGATCACTCCATATGGAAATTCTTAAAAATCCTACGCACCAAAAGGCAGCCCTTACCTCCTATACAAACCAAACAAGGAATAGTACACACAGACACGGAAAAAGCAGAAGCCCTCATAGACAACCTGGAGGAGCAGTGCAGCCCATCGTACAAGTGTCTTAACATCAATTTCATCTACAAAGTTCATCGCCATGTCAGGAAAGCATTAAATCTCGCTGATACCTCAGAACCCATCTCCCCCACTACCCCAGGGGAAATAACCAAAATCATAGCACAACTGAACAACAAAAAGGCTCCAGGCCCTGATGGCATCACCAACAGAACACTAAAGTTGCTTCCAAGAAAAGCAATAATACATATTGTTAATATAACAAACGCGATCATCAGATTTCAGCACTTCCCGACAACCTGGAAAACAGCAGATATCATACCTATAAAAAAGGCAGGTAAGAATCCTCAACTTCCAGAAAGCTACAGACCCATTAGCCTCTTATCAAGTCTCGGAAAAGTCACGGAAAAGGTTATACTCACAAGGCTACAAGCAATCACTGACAAGCTCGGAATCATCCCAAACGAGCAATTCGGATTCCGCAGAGAACACTCCACAGCACAACAAATACACCGTCTGGTAGAATACATAGCAGGAGGCTTCAACTGGAATCTCCAGACGGCTGCAGTCTTCATCGACATAGCGAAGGCCTTTGATAAGGTATGGCATCAGGGTCTTCTCTACAAACTTATACAATTTAACTTCCCTATAAAACTAGTCAAACTAATTAAAGCATACCTAAGTGACAGACACATGCAAATCCAACTAAATGGAACAGTGTCATCCAAACGCAAGATCCGTGCAGGCGTGCCACAGGGTTCCCTCTTAGCACCTCTACTGTACTCGATCTATACAGCTGATATCCCCCCAAACCCGAGAAATATCATTACAGCATTATATGCAGACGACACCGCGATACTTTCAAGATCTCACAGCCATCAGCTAGCAATTAGAAGGCTGCAAGGCAGTATCAACACACTAGAAACTTGGCTAACAGATTGGAGGATCCAGGTAAACCCCCTGAAAAGTTCTGCTGTGCTGTTCTCCAGAAGGAAAGTCACCAGCAAGGATGACATCCAGCTTCACGGACTCAAGATCCCATGGGCAACAGAAGCAACATATCTTGGTGTGAAACTGGATAGCAAACTGCTATTTAGTAATCACATCAAACTAACTGGAGTGAAGACCTCCAGAGCAATTGCACAACTCTACCCCCTGATCAACCGCAAAAGCAAACTAGATGTAAGAAACAAGCTAACTCTGTACAAAACTGTAATTCGCCCAGTTATCACCTACGCCTCTCCAGCATGGAGTCATACCTCAGAAACCAACATACAGAAACTACAAAGAATCCAGAACAAGTGCCTAAGAATGATCCTAGATGCCCCATGGTACATAAGAAACTCCCAGATCCACCGAGAAGTAAACATCCCTTACATCCGCTCGCATCTCCACGACTTAGCTGAGAAATTCTTTTCCAAGGCAACCCTGCACTCAAATCCACTGATCAATACACTGCAAATACAGAAGACCAAAATCTATCCTTCTACACAGCGAACATCACTAACTTCAGGCCCCAAGAGGGCGAGCAGGTAGCTCAATAATACCCCATTCACAGTATCACTTACAGAGATAAAGGGGAAAAAGAAAAGCATTTTTGCTTCACCCATCCAGCCAGTAACGTTATGCGTTATGCAATAAGCCATTAAGCGATGAAGGAGACGGGCCGCATTATTCCGGATGTAACAAAAAACAACACTTCCACTGTTCAGGGATCTCAGAAAGCACGTGGAAAGCAAAAGGAGCTGTGAAACGGACTGAATGGCGATGTCAACAGTGCCGTGAGAAAACGAAGAACAAAGACCAGACACCAAAGAAAAGTAACGACATATATCAAGGAGCCGCTTCCGGATCCTAAAATTATAGATAACTTTGATTCATTTAAACTCATGGTGAAAGACTTATTAAATGCACACATGGATAAAATTAACAAAAAATTCGAGGAGTGTGAACATTACATACAGTTCAATAACGAGACCACTGAAGAAATGTTAGGAACCGTGCGAGAAACAAAGACGAAATTAACGGCAGCGATAGAAATGCAAGAAACACTCCAAAGCGAAAATCAAGAATTGCGGAAAGAAGTAAACACACTCAAATGTCAAATGGAACACATGCTACAAAAAGAAAGAAAAAAAGAACTTCAAATTGAGGGAATAACGAAAGAAAATACAGAAGATTTAATCAAAATAATGCAACTGATCGGCAGCAAAATTGGAATTCAAATCGCAACCACAGATATCACCTATATCAACCGAGGCCCACAAAAAAATAAAGAGAGACCGCCACCAATCATCACTCGTTTTACCAACAGAAATCTGAGAGACTACATTCTTACAGCAAGCAAGAAAACAAGGCCGACAACAACGATCCTAACTGATAAGAAACGCCCAACACCAATCTATATAACGGAACACTGGACTCCATTCTTCAAAAATCTTCTATACCAAGCAAGGAAGACAAAAACAGAGAAAAACTACAAGTTCCTGTGGACAAAGAATTCCCAGATATTTATGAGAAAGAATGAAAACTCTCGAGTATACATAATTACAAGTGAATCCGACTTACACAGCCTACCAATATAAAACACTAACTCTTTACATCCTTAAGAATAAGATCAGAACTCATTTAAAAACTATATAATGGAGATCTCAAACATAGGCGAACATATCCAGTCAGGTCTTTGACTCTTTGAAGAAATGGTCAGAAAACATTTCCACCAACACCAACTTCACTATCATACACACAAACATAAGAAGTATAAAAAAAACACTGGCTTACATTGATTACACAGTTCAATTATACCATGATAAACACAGATGCGCTAATACTGACCGAAGTTGCAATAAACGACACAGAAATTTACGCATACAACATAAATAATTATCAAATCTACAACTTTTGTAGATCAAACAAAAGAGGAGGTGGCATAGTGGCATTTATCAAAGAAAAATACAATGTGACAGAAAAACAAACTCACTTTGAACATGCGGAAACACTAATTTTGGAACTCACAAATAGCCAATATTATCAAATACACAATAAATACAATATACAGACCCACAGATAATAATCCACTCAGTTTTCTTCACTAGTTAGAAACATGGCTAAGCGGCAACGAACCGCGTACAACACACAGGCTCATCCTAATAGGAGATATTAACATAAATACTCTTGGCCATGCTTCGTCAACCACTAACACATATCTTGATATACTAAGTCAGTACAACATAAACCCTACCATTAACTCCCCAACAAGAGAAGAAATACTCAATAACGCACTAACACAATCATGCATTGATCATATCAACATACGGGCTCCCATCCATACATATACATCATCAGTAATTAACGTAAAAATTCCCGATCACTACTTTGTCTCAACTTCGTTTTATTACGTTTCCTACCCCCCCCCCTCCACCGCCACAAAAGTCGACAAAACTCGATCATACTAAAGAGCATTGTCGATAACCAAGTAAAAAATACAGACTGGAATTCCCTACTTAAAATAAACGATCCTGTAACATTATACGAGAACTTTCCACTAAAGTTCACAGAAATATACAAAAAAGCAACAAAACCTACACAAACGAGGCGACAAACAGACAACAATCCATGGATAAATGACGACATACTAAATACTATTACTGAAAAAGAAAATCTATGGAAAAAACTTAAAAAGTAACCCAGCAACACACATATACACACCTTATACAAAAACACAAGAAATAAAAACTAACAACAAAAATTCGCAGGGCAAAAAGACGATACTACTTCCAAAAATTCATGGAATATAACAACAACATTAAGCAAACATAGGCAACACTCAACGAATTAGTAACCCGAAAAAAGAAAACTTCAGCACAAGATTTTATTGCAAAAAGCTTCGGTCAGGACACAAACCGAGAGGAACTAGCAGACTCATTCAACCATGCTTTCACAAACAACATCACACAACTCAAAAAAGACAAACTACCATCGATCAACAAAAAACTACCGACACAAAGTCAACAACAAACGATGTATTTTCAACCCATAACAAAACAGGAACTGAAAGAAGCAATCCTACAACTAAAACCAAAGACCACACCAGGAATAGACAAAATAAGACTCACAGACCTTATAACACATTTTGAACAAATAAATCCAATACTTTTGAAACTCGTAAACATAATATTCGACACAGGCATTATTCCACAACAACTAAAAACTGCAGTAATTACGCCAATATACAAACACGGCAAAAAACGATACTGAGAACTACAGACCAATAGCTACACTACCAATCATCTCAAAAATTCTAGAAAAAATAACACACACCAGACTACAGAACTATATACAGAAGTACAACATCGTCTCACAAAACCAATACGGCTTTCAGAAAACAAAAAGCACCATTATTTTATTACAGTGGCGCACCCAGAGGGGGAGGCCAAGGGGCCCGGCCACCCCCCAAAGAAAAGGAAAAAACACTAGAAAATTTTCCAAAAATCTTTTCCTAATTAAAATTCATTTTTTTATTTATGTTGTGTTGTGTCTTCTATTTCTATTCTACTTATGAATTAGCGATCACTGCTGATGCTCAGTCATACGTCGTATGCGATGCGTAGTGTGTATTCGCAAATCGTACACTCAACTCCCATCCCCCCAGGGTTAAATCCTGAGCGTCCGGCCCCCCTCCAAGATCAAATCCTGAGTTCGCCACTGCTTTATTAGAAGACATCGCCGGCACAATAAACAAAGCTCTCGACAAAAACAAATACGCCGTCCTCATACTGCTGGACCTAACCAAAGCATTCGACACACTTGAACATGACATACTACTCACCAAACTATACTCAATAGGTATAAGAGGAACACTGCATACATGGTTCAAGAACTACCTCTCAAACAGAACACAAGTAACAAAAATAGGTATATGTCACAGTCGGAGTATACAAGTAAAACACGCTGCACCTTAAGGTGCCATAGTATCACCCACACTATTCAACATATACATCAACGATGTTCATAACATATCCATAAGAAGTCAAATATCTCAATACGCAAATGATACTGCACTACTAGCAATCCACACAGACATTAACACAGCTCTCTGCAAAGCACAACAAGACCTAAACGAAATCACAACATACTTCCACCAAAACGCAATTCTAATCAACGGCACCAAAACATAGATGTTGATAATACACAACCCAAGAATCATACGCCCTGCATCACTATCGATACATTGTCACACATACCGCTGCATTAACAGGAAAAATACCTGCCAATGTTCCGAAATCAAACCTGTAACACACGCAAAATACCTCGGTCTCTATATAGATTCCCACCTTAAATGAACAAAACATATAGAATACCTACACACCAAACTCCGGATCATCGCAGCAAAACTCTTCCAAGTTAAAGATATTATTCCACCCAACATAAAAAAAAAAACTCCTATATCACGGTATCTGCGAATCTCTACTCAGATACGGAATAACAGTGTATACAAATACATCAAACAGCCACCTAACAAAATTAACAGGAAAATCGTGTCAACAGTGATTTGGACACCTTACACGCAACAACCAATATCCAACAAGCACATGGCGATACACAAAATTCTGAGCATTAAAAACCTGAAACACTACATGACATTAACAAGGAATTATTTCAACATCACCTACCGAAACAACAGAGACACATATCTTATAACACGACCTGCAACAACTCTCTACATCCCCACACCCTCCAATAACACATACGGTTCGTTTGTGAGATCACATCAGATACCCACACAACTCAACAACCTACCAACAAAGCTAAAACACGTAGATAACTACAGAATATTAAAAAACAAACTCTGGAAAATATACCAACAAAGTTAAGAAACCATTAACACTAATTTACACATCATAAAACACTAGCATCCAATGCCTACATCCCGTACATAAACATTAGCAACAACACAAATAGTGAAGGTAAATTCCACTCTCTTCATAAATGCTAACTCAAGCTTCGAAGTAGGTGGGATTAACTTGCCTCACTCATCTACAAGTAAACCTTATAAACAAATGCAGAAATTTGTATGAATAATCACTCTTTCTCAAAATCCATTATTCAAAAATTCCATGTAATCTTCATTGTTAATATTAGAAGAACGTGTTGTAAATATAGATGCAAGAAATTATTATTATCAAAATTTTAGTTGAAATGCAATGTAGAAACTGAATCACATATGCAGCACTTAGTGCTGAATTTTGTAAAAATTACAAGTTGGAATGTCATTAAAGATGATTATTGTAATTGTGGAAAGATTTTAGAAATAAAAAAAAAATTATTATTATTAATGTAAAGTGATGTACCCAATTGTATACATGGTTAGTACAAAATTGTAAAGTTTCATTGTTCACTGTTGCTGTGGATTTTTTTTTATTATAGTGCATTGTTATGTTGCATTAAAAGTAATTGTTAATGTGATTTGTGAATAAAAATGAATTGTAAAATCAAATTGAAAATGACGAAATGCAAAAATAGATGTTTATTTGTTTTAAATGCAAAACTGTAACTGTAAATTGCTTTTATTATGTTTACATTAATTATAGTATTACGTTGTCCTAATCAATAATTTTAATAGCATGTAACAAAATGTACCCTACACTCATGTAATTTCTTTGAAATATAATAAACTGTGTTTAAAAAAAAGAAAAAAAATATTATTTTAGTCTGTACTTTACATGGAATATTTCTCGTTGCAGATCCGCATAATATGTAGAATTATGATTCAAATATTTATTTGACCTTAATGGCTTATTATTTAAATAATTTCTTATCGCATTTTTTTTAAATGATTCTCTTCTTGACCACGTGAGGACAACTATTATCATATTTACTGATTGGTTATCTTATTGCCATTGTTTGGTGAGTCATATTTTATATATTTAATCATTTGAAAAATATCCTTAAGTATGCAATCACGAAGACAATACGTTATTTTGACTTCTTAATAAATCATACCACAGAGAATATCAGAATTTTTTAAATAAATAATTATTATAATAGAAAGTTTGTAACTCTAAATATATTTATTAATAAAATTAAATTGCTTTCTTATTTTATAATACTTCTTAGAAAAACTAAAATAATCAAATACACCATAAAGAACTTTTTATTTGGTTAATTTACTAGACTTACAAAGCAAATGCAATTCTGCATCTGCACAGGTATTGAGCGCCTGTTTGCCTATCTGCAGGCGAAAATGAAAAAGGTTCATTTCTGAGGCTTTTTAAATAAGCCGATGATGTTATTATTATTATTATTATTATTATTTTTTTAAAATTTAAAATTTTTAAATAAGCCGATGATGTTATGTTAGATGTTATGTTATTTTTTTAAAATGATAAGGATAGCATTACGTACATATATGTACTCTCTCCAAATTGGACATGGCCAGGGGAGGTGAGGTTGCTAATAATGACTGCCCACAAAAGCGACAGTCACAATAACCATCCCATGGTTTCCTGTCCACAGCAATAGCTCTCTAGTTCCAACAGGTGGGGGAGGGCCTGAGAACCTGAGCGTCGAAGGCCTACAGCGAGGCGGTGCAGCATCACTCAGGCCAGACCCTTTTTCCCCCATCTTTTTTTTTGGTTTCCAGTTCTTTCTATATAGTTTTATTTTCTCTGTACTTCATGTTTTTGTTTTTGTTCCATGTTTCCTTTTTAGGATTTTTCCTTTTTCTTCTAAAGTGAAAAATCAACGACCGTTTTAGAATCGCCCCTGGGGGGCAAACAGCTAAAACAGGTCAACTGAGGCCTCTTTTACCTACCCTACTACTATGCACTCTATCTTTATATTTCCTCTCCCACTATCTGCTGACTCTCAGTCTATCTTACTCTACAGGCCGATGATGAAGATTTGTTGAACTCACAAATTATTTATATATATATATATATATAAATCATGAACATATATATTATATATATATATATGTTCATGATGTTATTTTTTTTAAAATGATAAGGATAACACATATATATATATATATATATATTTTTTTTTAAATGATAAGGATAACTTATATAGGTTATATAGCATATGATACAGGATTTCTCTCAGAGAGCAGTGAGTGAATGGAATAATTTGCCCTTAGGGGTAGTGAGTGCATCTAGTGTAAATGAATTTAAGGGAATGTATGCTGGGTTGGGTAATTTACAGCCTCCCTCGATGAGTCCTTGACTCCTTAGAGGTCTCAGATAATAATAATAATGATAACTATGTTTATATTTTTATTTTTTTTTTCGCTGTATTATGCACTCAATTAAGTCTTCTAAAATATAAACCAGTTATTAACATTTGGCTATGTAGTCATATAGCGTTGATTTTCCTCGCAGTGCATATAATATAGTACAGTCGTCTCTCTATCTTAAACCCTGATTTTATATTTACTACTAATTGGGCTTATCGGATTTTAGTGTAGTAGACCTTCTGATCTACAGGATTTCTCTTAAGCCTTCAGACTTACAGGATTATTTTTGTTAGTAGACCTTCCGGTTTACAGGATTTAATTGTAGGTAGGTCTTCGGGCCTACGGAATTTCTTTGCTGGTAGATTTTCTGGCCTACAGGATTTTACTTCTGGTAGATCTTTGTGTCTACATGATTATACTGCCAGTAGGACTTGTTCCTACGGGATTACAATATAGTGCATTAAACCTCTAAATTTGTTTTTTCTTTACAGTTTCTTCTGTATAACTATGTAAAAATCAGGTTTAATGGCTTCACTCTTGCCTTGGATAAGAACCCTGAGTTTTGAAGTGGATCTCAAATAGAAAAAAAGATATGTATGCCAAGCATTAACTGACGCAGTCTAGCAATATTTATAGATTTATCCACTTGGGGGGGGGGGGATATCTCGAGTAGTAGTTAAGAACAGAGAGGTGACAAACTACTGTAGGGTTGGGAATGTGTGGGCACAAAGTAAAACCAATAATATTATTATAAAGCCTTTTAACAACATTGAAAATAGTTAGTTCTCCATTCGAATATGTAGAAAACAGTGACAATGTCATCCACAAAGTATTTTCAAAATGGGGTTGTCAAACACATAAAAAAAAAGGTACTGACGACGATTAATCCAGAATGGAAATCTGGAAAGAGAAATTTTACCATTGAGTTAAAGAGCACAGTACAATACTTTGTCCTTATACACATATCGGTCGCTGAATTAGAAACTTATGTGTTAAGTTTAAGCATGCGACTGCCAGTATCGATCCTTTTCAATTCCTTGCACATAGTTCGGTGAGATATGGGTCCGGAACAGCCTTCATTAAATGCTTCGGTCAAATGCTGCACACAGGAAGCTCTGTGTGTCCTTACAAGCGTTTTCAGATTATGTCGATCTCGGTCCTGACAGACTGTCTTCGGACCACTCTTACACAAGCAATGTGAGTTATTTTTCCACTGATTAAACAGCCGAGATATCTCATCTTTTGAGAACCCGTCCAGCTCTGCTGTTTTAAAATCGTGGCTCCATCCAGACTGGCACACACGACAAGCCCTTTATTGAACTCTAAAAGATCCTTTGTTTTTCCCATTGTGATTAACACTCTTGACAGTTACTGAACAACATCATTCTTAAATAGTTGCCTAGAATACGTGCTGACGCATGACCCAGTATTTTGCATATACATTGCGTAAGTGACGTTTTCGTACATGTGCAGAAAAGTTTCTAATTCAGTGCCAGTATGTGTAAGATCTGCAAGTGTTATGGTCACCTACTCAGGAGTCAAAAGGCAGTGTTTAGGTCTAGTCAGTATAATCATCTAGAAACAGCATGAAATGCAGTTTCAAGCAAAATGCAGAAAATGTAATAGCCCTTGCAGAAAATGCCACCAATAAGAGGCAGCAGAAAGAATGGGGTTGTATCGCACTACTCTACCCCATGGGATAAAATGCGGGCAAGTCCCCCCCCCCCACACACACATACACATACAATCAAAGCACAGGATTTTCCATTACTTCCAACAACAACAACAACAGTTGCTATTGAAGAGATGCAAAACGGACACAGTTCGTCAAACCTCCCTTGGAAAAATTTAAAAAAAGGAGCAAATCTTCAAAATACATTTGGAGACCTCGGCCACTGCACCTACAGAAACAGAATCTGAGGAACGAAAAACAGCATCATTGCCTGTCCAAGATGGGGGAGGGTTACGGACGAAATTTCCGCCACCCCTGAGCCTCAGAGGGAAGAAATAAAAAACAAAGCGTCATTCAACAGAAGCTATAGCATCTACTATGAGGAAGAATTTTCCTCCCCATCCACAGTTTATATTGTCTGCCAAAAAGAGGGAAAATTCACAAAGCATATCCACCTCCTCTGAAACAGAGAAAGAAACCATCACCCCATCGGTTCTGACTCCGTCAAATGGGGAGCTATCATAATCCACTCCTTCCGTAGATCAGCAAGTGAGATGGAAAGGCTTCTCTCCATAATTGGCAGGTTCGGCAAACCCTTATTCTACACTTTTAACAGGGAAAGTTCTGCCGATGCTTGTGTAAACATGGAATGATCTGTTTTCTCTACAATTGACTTATCAACAGTCTCATTAGAAAAATTAAGAGAATATATTTTACACGAGACATTAATCGAAATAGTCAAAGGGGATTTTACCATACTAAAATATTAACGTGACTAACAATTCTACTTTTCGCGATGCCGCTCTGGATATCAATGGCTTGTGATTCATCTCTGCCGAGTATTCTGTTTGGAGACAACAATTTTTAATTTATCAAGTTCATGTACTATTCCTGCAGCAGATGCATTTTTATCACTTTTGGAACATTAGAAACTCTGCCAAATGCTTCTCTATGCGAAATTTCTGGTTTTGGAAAACATTGCGCAAAGAAGGGATTCGTCCGCTGTTCTAGACTTGTTTATCAATGTGAACAAAGGCGTTGTAGGATCTCTAGTCTCTGTATACCGGAAATTTGGGGAAAGAAACTTTGCTCCTTCACTATCTATGTCCCAAATAATATCCACCATGACATAGTTTCTGTACGTCCCTTGTCCCTATTTTTACAGGGTTCAATATATCATTGCAAGACGAATGGAATTTCATCGCAGATGATGAAAAGTAACAACAATTCTGTTATCAGTGGCTATAGAGAACTTCTTCTGCAACTCTGCTGTGATAATATTGACCTCATTAGTCTCTGGAGGAAGCATAATCAAGAGAGAATCCGTACTATATGGCCAGGGGAAGGAGTCTCGACAAGATTCGACTGCATTTATATTTCAAGCAACTTGAGCTACGTGTTGTTACAGTAAGCATGAAGCAATTGACCATTCAGTATCAGAACACAAAATAGTTCTGTTAACTATCGAACCATCGGAAGTCGTCGACCCGTCCAAAATATCTTGAAATCTTTAGATAAACTTCCTCGAATATTTATGAGAATTTACAACTGCAATGCCATAATTGGTGGAATACCCACTGGGACGCATGGATAACCTTTAAAAAACAAAGCAAAACCGATCTTTCAAAAGTGCTGTAGCCAAAGAACACACAAACGAAAACGATAAGAGCTCTTTACAGGGAACCAAGAAGGTACTATGCAAACCAAAGTAATCATATTTCCAGTGATTCCCTAATTAAACACGTGGAAATTGAGATAGGGAGAGAACGACAAAAGAAAGTCGATGATGATAATGGTCAAACATTTCAGACACCATAAGAAATCCTTCAGCAGTTTTTAATCATTACATTTGGGGTAACAAGCGATAATAATGCAAGGAGTATGCCTGAGAAGCTTCTCAGGCATACTCCTTGCCTTATTCAAGATAGACCTTCTTCAAGATAGACTCATAACACTGGAAGCAGTTACTCTGGCTTACTAATCATTACAGATCATTAACATTCACGGTGCGGATGGACTTGGTGTTGAGTTCTGTCGATCTATCTGGAATTTCATATTACCTATTCTGGTCTCAATCTTAAATTATGTTTTTATAAACTACACGCTTATCCTCTGACTTTGTCAATCTACACGATTTTTATTCCAAAAAAGGGGCGAGACTTGAATAGTGTGAGTACCTGGAGGCCCATTTCTTCGACCAATACATATTACAACTTATTCATATAGGTAATCTCTAACCCTTTGAAACTGAACAAAGAAATTTGTAGTAGCACTCAAGTGTATGGAATTCTAGGCAAGTCGATGGGCCTTAATCTACACATACCGGCCACTGAATTAGAAATCATTGTGCAGAGGCACGAAAACGTCAGTTACGCAGCGTGTATGCAAAACACTTAGTCACGAGCGTCACCAAATGTTTTTTATTTTTTTGCAAAAATATTTAAGAATGCTGCTGGTGAGTAATCGTCAACGGTGTTGTTGACAATTGGATTATGTGCTCGCCGAAACACGAGTGCTACCCCGAATGAGATGCAATCTAACACCTCGTTGGCTGCAGTAACATTTTTATCTGCATCCATTGTGCTCAAAGATTCAGGAAGGTAGTCTATATGCTAGGCGACCGGTAGTCGGCGTGACCGTATCCCCGCATCATTCAGGAGAAGGTTTGAAACTAATCAGGCTCCACGGCAACTTGACCAAGACCAATTGGGCTCGGTTTTATTTACAGACGAGTCCTAATTTTCCCTACAAATTAATACCAGGAGTGCTTTGATCTGAAGAGACCAAGGGACAAGTTATTATTCTTGTAATACCTGTGAAAGAGAAACTCATGATGACGGTACTTTGATAGTTTGGGAAGCATCTCGTTTGGTCGAAGCACCGACCTGTATGTACTTCCTTCCGAAACCAGGAATACTGCAACTTATAGAAAAACTGGTGCGATAATGAAGATATTTATCCTACAAAGACGATAATAAAAAGAACTACTTCGCTCTCCCTCATCGAGCGAAGCTCGTGAACCAATATCTTCAAGAAGAAACTATCGTACGCAAGTACTGTCCAGTAGTTGTGTAGTCTAAGGATTAGGTCTCCTGACCAAATCCTATTGAACATGTCTTAGATGCTCTAGGTAGAGGAGTTACTGCTCTCAATCCCTTCCTCAAAAGTGAGAGAGAGAGCTTTTGAGGAGGGGACTGAGAGAAGCAGAGCTTTGCGGGAGCAATGGTTGTTATTACTAACTGAATTCCTTGACACTGTTCTAAATACTGTGAAATATCGTTGTGAGCGCGGTATTACTGTTAGGGTGACAATCTTCCTTATTGAGGTACGCTGACAATGTCACTTTGATCTCTTGTTGCTAACCATTGTCGTCATGAACCCATTTGTTACTGAATTAAACTATTTATTTACAATTTGTGTAGAAGTTTCTTTTACGTCTGATATATTGCTTTTCACTGAAGGGCATAAAAATTCGTCATACAGTTGAGTTATTATGATGTTTCTCTTTGTTTCTTAATTTAAGGAAACCAGTGCAGAAAGATGATAAAAGGGAAAGGTGTTGGGTTTCGAAGCACATATCTTGAGCACGAGACATGAGCACAATCGGTGAGATTCAATAAATACCACAATTACTTTTGGTATCGATGTTGATGAAGATTCCTGTGATATCTTTCATGGGCCACATCAGGCACATGGTGCAATGTTTCAAGTAAATAAGGAGGTGATTTGTCTTGATTATCTATGCTGGAAATGGATGAGAAGAATGATACCAAGAGGTCATCTTCATCTCCGGACGAGATTGCGATACGCTAGCTGGGTGAGAGATACAAATAAAGAGACAGAGATAAGCGGAAGCGCAGATGGATAGGATAGATGGATGTCATATAGGAAAGATGTATACTACATCGCTTCGATGTATGCTACAAATTAAATAGTAGATTTTGTATTAGAACATGTTTTTTGTTTGTTTGTTTATTTTTTTATTTCTATTTTATTATTATTTTTATTTTTACTGTCCTGATGTCTTGAAAAACCATGGCTTGAATATTGGGAAGGAATTTTAACACAAGTCTTACCACGGAAAGGAGAGAGGAAAATGTCTTCTTCCCACTTGGTATTGTTGCTGTTATACAAAGGACAGGAGGGTGTGAATGGCTAAAGCGATGGTGTTCCCCTAGAAATCAAACTTAGATGCGGTTATGATTTGCATTATTAAGAAGAGAGAGATCTCACCTCAAAAGTGTGCCTGGAAAGCGAACTGATTTAGAAAAGATCCAATCATTGAACGAGGTCATTAAATGTCGAATATTCTGGTTATTAGATTTACATTTTTTTAGGTCATTACTTGCAGCAGCATATACTTAAGCTTTCCTTTCAGCTTGGTTAATCGAACCGAAAAAAGAGTTGCCAAGTGGAGCACTGGATATTAAAATCACTAAAGACGACTTCGCTGTTAGGGTAGTTGATTTGTAGGAAATCAACAAAATGAAATGAAACTTTAGGAATAAGAAGTCAAAAAGGTGGGGATGATTTTCAGAATTGGTCAGCAAATGACCTGTACCTAATGAGACAAAGAAATCTCTGTGCACTAAACAGGTACTTGCACCAATCCCAAGTTCACAACATAGACCAATACTGTGCAAGTTTTCCCACCAGTCCGACTTAAGGAGATCCCACTTAGAAGACGCGCTTTAATTTTAAAAAAAGCTAACCGGGAACAGTTCTCAACATAAACCTGACCAACATTTCACCAATACCAAAGCATTATGGAAAGTTCATGGAAGCTATTAGACGTCTGCTACCAGGCACATCCCAAGAGGTTGTAGACCATGTTACATTCCAAGTTTTACAGAGCTCAACGTGGACATATATGAAAGATGTAGTGACTTATATGATAAAGATCCGTTTTCCTCAGAAACAATTAATGCATGAGAGGAACTTATAGCAGCACTGTCTGAAACAAGAAGTCAAACAACGGGCAGAGAAAATTAAAAGCTTGGATATGAAGCGCAGTAAAGGTTGCGCGATCTTTTGTTAATACCGCGCCAATCATATGCACGTTTTAATAAACAGACTGCCTTTGCTTGTCTGTTTCGCGTTAGGCTTTATTACCGTAAAAGAAGAAAAGTCACAAAAGTGAAAAATGTTCCTTGTTCGGGGGATTCCCTTATTCAGGTAATATTCACTAATTTCATGTTATCAGTCTGTGGTGTGCCAGTATCGGCAAGTGGTGATATTATTTGATCTATTCTACGTTAAAAAATTTAACCCTGAGATGGATAAGTGGTTGATAAAAAATAAAAAAAATTCTCGCGAACAATCAGAAGAAGCAGAAACAGACTAAAAAAAAAAAAAAAAAGGACAGTATTTCATATTTTACCAGAACAGCCTGCATCGTCTTTAGAACCAAACGGCAAGAGGCAAAAAATGTAATATATGCATTTGATTTTTGCAATATTCGCTGTGTATGTTTTGTATTGAATGCAAATACAATAAATATTATAATACTATATCTCTATTACGATTTTTTTTTTCGAGAGGGCCGTGAAATATTTTATTTTAATATTTGCAAAGGGAGCCCTGACATCCAGAAGTTTGGGAAGCGCTGCTCTATGAGACGCTTTGTCGATAATAACTGAGCTAACAGATTCTACAATTTGTACTTAGCTAAACAATTTGCTAATCACCTATAACCACACAATAATAATAATAATAATTTGTGAGTTCAACAAATCTTCATCATCGGCCTGTGGAGTAAGATAGGCTGAGAGTCAGCAGATAGTAGGAGAGGAAATAAAGACAGAATGCATAGTGGTAGAGTAAGTGAAAGAGGCCTCAGTTGACCTGTTTTAGCTGTTTGCCCCCCCCCCATCCCCCCAGGGGCGTTTCTAAAACGGTCGTTGATTTTTCACTTAACAAAAAGGAAAAATCCTAAAAAGGAAACATGTAACAAAACAAACAAAAACAGTACAGAGAAAAGCAAAAATTGAAAGGTAAACTTAGAGGTGGAGGAAGGATCTGGCCCGAATGATGCAGCTCACAAGGAACTGCACCGCCTCGCTGTAAGCCTTCGCCGCTCGGGTTCTCAGGTCCTCCCCTACCTGTGATAGCTGAAACCGGTGAAGCTGTGTACAGAAACCCCACAAGGTGGTTACTGTGTCTTTCTTTTGTTGTGGGCAGTTATTATTCTTTTGGCCACCTCACTTCCTTTGGCCATGTCTAGTTTGCAGAGAGCTATGAAGAACGCCGAAGCTGCCTCCTCGTCTAAATCCTGGGCTACCTCTACCTGCTCAGGGATGACTTTGCTGATGTCATCAACGAAGATGTCACCCCATTTCGCGCTGACGATGTCAGATCCGTGTTACCCTGTTAGGAGGAGTTCGGGTTCTCCTATTTTTTTTCATCGCTTCTTTGAATTTTTCCGCCATGCCCTGGATTAATATAGAAGAAGAGGGATTACGAACATAATCCTAATCCAAATAGAATAGATATCATTATTATATTATATTTTTATATATTTCATAATTATTGTAAAGCACAGAAGATGTGTAAAGTGTATATTAAATTTTAGAAATTATTTTACTAAATTTTTAATTATTAATTTTTATTACATTATTTTTGTATACAAAAGAAATGCAAACGAATTAATGTTATATAAATTTTCATAATAGATTAGTTAATTTATAATTAAAAAATTCATTTGATTTTATAAAAAATATTCTTTTTAAAAATCACTGCAGTAGTCTAATATTTCTTTTTTTCCCCCATAACATTTAACAATTAAAAAAAAACAGCATTTCTTAAAAAAATAACTAATGAGAAGTAACAAATAATAAAATATAATAATTATAACAACATACTGTAATAAACTTATACGAATGTGAATAGAATTTTAGCAACTTCAACAACTTTTTTTTTTTTTTTACGTTTCTCATTGGTATATCTGTATTGCTAGCATTCCTACTCTTGCGATTTGGAACCATTATTAAGTAATATAAGGGTTACTTGAACACAAGAACTGCTATACCGCGACAGTCGATCTGTTAACCGAGAACTACTAAGAACGGCGCGCAATTCCGGATATTGCTGATTTCCGAAAGGATGCAAGCAGCGTGTAGCTTTCTCCACCTTTGCAACGAGTTGCCCTGGTGTTGGACTACCTCTGGTACAGCCGAATTGCTATTACTAAAAGAAAAAAGCCACGCGGCTTCATTTCGGCGATAAATTAACGCAGACAAAGTGATATTAACTCCAATATTATTTCAGAGCCGAATGTTTGTAGAAACTATGAAAGTTTCGTAAGTTGACCTGAAAGCGTACGAGAATACAGTCATAAGCATCCCCGAGTTGCGTTAGCTACTTAAAACTCGGGAGGTCAAATCTGATCTGACAGATACATGTTAATTGTTAACATGAATATTCTTTAACCTATCTATTGTATAGGTTGAAGGTCATCAGTAGCTGCGCGTGAGTATATTATGAGTGCTATTTCGCACTTTTGTTGCTGTCAGTTTGGTTTAACAGATGTTATGCAAAGATTTCTGATATTTGACCTACGGAGGTCGCGGCAGATCTGAGAGATACTTGCTTATTTTGTAACAAAAATTTTTATTCTTTATTATTATTATTATTATTTGATACCTCCAGGGAGTCCAAAGACTCATCGAGGGAGAGTGTGCTAACAGCATCGAACGAATGGCTCCTTCCAACTACTTACCGCGCTCAAACTTACTTAACTGAGCCTTTATATTTCTTTGTTTCAATAATTTCTAGATTGTAACTGAAAATAAATAAACCATCATGTAATACTGAAATAGAGAGCCAAAAGCTTATTTCTATCATACATATCCTCTAAGAGATGTGCTTTTCATTTATGGAAAATACCAAGGAAAAAGGGCTCTAGCTTGTCTCACCTTTGCAACGAGTTGCCCCACGTTGCACTACTTATGCTTGCTTCCGCCGTAAATAATATTTTAGTGTCTATATTTTCGGCACGAAACTCTTGAAATAATGTTGAATTCAATATTTATCATACATATTCTCTAGGATATGTGCTTTACATTTATGGAAAATACTAAGGAAAGATATCTGTAGCTTGTTCCACCTTTGCAACGAGTTGCCCAAAGTTGCACTACTTATGCTTGTTTCCGTCGAAATTTTCAGTTTCTATGTATATTTTCGACACGAACCTCTTGTAGTTTCTATATTCGGCTATGAAATAATGTTGGATTCAATATTCACTTAATTTGTTCCATCAAACGTTATATTTGCAATGCTTGTTCTTTATTTGTTTTGTATTTTAGCACTTACTAGTAATAAATGTATCTCTCAGCTATACCTCGTCCTATATGCTGCAAAATTACGACCTCCCGACAAGAGGTCGAGGTCGAGGTTACTACAAATTGTAGTAACCCGAGTTAAACAAGGGTATATATATATATATATATATATCATACTTCACAGGATCATTTCTGTAGTGTGGTTAGCGTGTAGTTCATTTTTTGTGAACTTTCCCCATATTAGCAAATTGTTTAGCTAAGCGCAAATTATAGTATATGTTAGCTCAGTTATTATCGGCAAAGCGTCTCATAGAGACACTTCATAATAAACTACAGCAGCAAATACAGAATAAACCCCAGACTGGGGCAACAATAACACACTAGGTGGTGGGAATAGCTTAGGCCTCACCAGCATGGCTTTGCCGCGTACGCGGACCCTTGGAATCGAAGTGAAAGCTGATGTACGACCTCGATGTTTGGCCAAAGCCCTCATCGAAAGCGTCGGTGCTGAGCAGATTTTTGGGTTTACTCCCTTTGGTGGTGGCCGCTTCCAAGTAGTAGTAAGGAGTGAGCAAACAAGAGACAAACTACTTGCAGGATTCGAATGTAATGGAAAAACAATAGTTCCATTTTTGGTAGGGAGTATTACCAAATTACTTAGAATCCCCAGATTCCCTTTAGAATATATTGAAACGGATGTAAAGATCATCCACGAAATATTCGGGAAATTCGGCGTTATACACAAGGTGGAAGTCCTAAATGACGCAGAAAACCCCAAATGGAAGTCGGGTGAAGTCCACATCTCCCTCGAGATGAAAACGCCCGTTCCCAACTTCATTTTTATTGGATCCGCAAGAGTAATGATAAATTACCCTGGTGTTAAAAAACAATGTTTCAGATGTGGTGCTTTCACTCACCTTGGGGCAGACTGTCCTAGAGTGAAATGCAAAAATTGCCTCAAAGCAGGCCACAACCACGACAACTGTGAGTCAGCTTGCCTGAAATGTGGGGTAATTGACCACAAAGTGGACACATGCCCATCCAGAACCCTTGCTGAGAGGATGGGTGGTGCAATCACGCCAGCAACTCCATCAAGCAATGGAAATGACACACCACAGGAAGCTTCTCCTCCTTTCGAGGCTGCTCCTGATATAACAGAAATCCATACCTCCACTTCTAAGAAAAACCGAAAGGGGAAAAAAACTTCCACAAGCTGTAAAATCCAACAAGAAGAAACAGTGGCTATTGAAACCATCAATACCAATATAGATACTAATAGAGATGAAATAGATACAGAAGAAGGAAAGATGGAGGTGAACACCAACACCTCCAAACGGCCATTAAGCCCTCAGGAAGAAGAGTTGGTAACGCCAAAAACAGCAGAAGTATCTGAGACCGCTCACCCAGAAGTTCCTCATGCAAAAGCAGGGGAGACTCTAAGCCATCTTATTAGAGGTATCCCTGGGGTGGCGGATAAATTCAAAGAAGCGATGGCAAAATTAGGAGAACCTGAACTCCTCCTTACAGGGAAGCATGGACCTGATGTTGTCAGTGCAAAATGGGGTGACCTTTTCGTGGATGACATCAGCAAAATCAGCCCTGATCAAGTAGAGGTAGCTATGGATTTAGATGAGGAGGCAGTTTCGGCGTTTTTTATAGCTCTCTGCAAACTGGACATGGTCAAGGGAAGTGAAGTAGCCAAGAGAATATTAACAGCCCACAACAAAAGAAAGACACAGTAACCACTTTGTGGGTTTACTGTACTCAGCTTCACTGGTTTTTAGCTCCCACAGGTGGGGGAGGACCTGAGAACCCGAGCGGCGAAGGCTTACAGCGAGGCGGTGCAGTTCCTTGTGAGCTGCATCACTCGGGCCAGATCCTTCCTCCACCTCTAAGTTTACCTTTCAATTTTTGCTTTTCTGTGTACTTTTTTGTTTTTGTTTTGTTACATGTTTCCTTTTTAGGATTTTTCCTTTTTTTGTAAAGTGAAAAATCAACGACCGTTTTAGAAACGCCCCTGGGGGGCAAATAGCTAAAACAGGTCAACTGAGGCCTCTTTCACCTACTCTACCACTATGCACTCTATCTTTATTTCCTCTCCTACTATCTGCTGACTCTCAGCCTATCTTACTCTATAGGCCGATGATGAAGATTTGTTGAACTCACAAATTATTATTATATAAATAAATATAAATATAAATATATTTATATTTATAATATATTTATAAATATAAATATAAATATAAATATAAATATATATATATATATATATATATATATATATATATATATATATATATATATATATATATTTTTTTTTTTTTTTTTTTTTTTTTTTTTTGTGAGTTCAACAAACTTCATATCGCTTCTCTGCCTTTTGGCTAACTCCAAAGTACAATTGTGACGTCATAGACTACAGTCAAATTGTAGTATCTGTTAGTTGACGCTTGATATCGATATGGGTCCCGAAGGGTCACGTGATACCTAAGCGTCGGGTAGCAGATATTGAAACCCCGGACCGGGGCAAGAAAAAACACTTGGTGGTGGGACTAGTTAGGCCCCCCCTTGCTTTTTTGAATCATGCCTTCCATTTTGCCGCGTGTGCGGACCCTTGCTTTTGAGGTCGACGCCACAATACCGGCAAGGGCGGTAGCTACAGCCATCGCAAACAATGTTGGCGCCGAAAACATCTTTGGTTTTACACCTTACGGCGGAGGAAGACATCAGGTGGTGGCGAAGAATATGGAGTCAAAAGAAAAGCTACTCCTAGGATTTTATTGCGGAGAAACAAAAGTATCTCCCTTCCTGGCTGGGAGCATAATGAAGACCCTAAAGATACAGAGATTCCCTCTAGAGTATGCTGAAAATGACGAAATTATCCGCAGCATCTTCTCAAACTGGGGCGTTGTACGTGATATCCACATACACAATGACGCCGATAATCCCGGATGGAAGTCGGGAGAGGTGACCATCTCTCTCGAGATGAAATCAGAAGTTCCAAATTTTGTCTTCATTGGATCCGCCCGAGTTATGATAAACTATCCCGGGGTCAAGAAACAATGTCTCAGATGCCGAGCTTTCGATCACCTAGGAGCAAACTGCCCCAGATCGAAATGCAAAAATTGTCTTTTAGCAGGCCACACCCTTGAACAGTGCCAATCAGCATGCTTAAAATGTGGTAGCAAAGGGCACAAAGTTAACGTGTGCCCATTGAGAACATACGCCGAAAAGATGGGTGGCCACTGATTTGGAGGAAAATTGTAGATAGGAAGTTAGTAATGATGAAATTTTTTTCATGTAGTACTATCATATCCTGTACACCCCTTGAAGGTACTTGTCAGGAATTTGATGATAATTTTCTTTTTGTAGATGGATATGAAAAACCGAAAGGGAAAAAAAACTTCCACAAGCAGTAAAATCCAACAAGAAGAAACAGTGGCTATTGAAACCATCGATACTAATACAGATGAAATAGATACAGATAGGGAAGAAGGAAAGATGGAGGTGAACATCAACACCTCCAAACGGCCATTAAGCCCACAGGAAGAAGAGTTGGTAACGCCCAAAACAGCAAAGGTATCTGAGACCGCTCACCCAGAAGTCCCTCACGCGAAAGCAGGGGAGACTCTCAGCCATCTCATCAGAGGTATCCCAGGGATGGCGGAAAAATTCAAAGAAGCGATAAAAAAAATAGGAGAAGCTGAACTCCTCCTCACAGGAGAACATGGATCTGACATCGTCAGTGCAAAATGGGGTGATATTTTCGTTGATGACATCAGCAAAATCACCCCTGAGCAAGTAGAGGTAGCCCAGGATTTAGACGAGGAGGCAGCTTCGGCGTTCTTCATAGCTCTCTGCAAACTATACATGGCCAAGGGAAGTGAGGTGGCCAAAAGAATAATAACTGCCCACAACAAAAGAAAGACACAGTAACCACCTTGTGGATTTCTGTACACAGCTTCTCCGGTTTCAGCTATCACAGGTGGGGGAGGACCTGAGAACCCGAGCGGCGAAGGCTTACAGAGAGGCGGTGCAGTTCCTTGTGAGCTGCATCACTCGGGCCAGATCCTTCCTCCACCTCTAAGTTTAACTTTCAATTTTTGCTTTTCTGTGTACTTTTTTGTTTTTGTTATGTTACATGTTTCCTTTTTAGGATTTTTCCTTTTTTTGTAAAGTGAAAAATCAACGACCGTTTTAGAAACGCCCCTGGGGGGCAAACAGCTAAAACAGGTCAACTGAGGCCTCTTTAACCTACCCTACCACTATGCACTCTATCTTTATTTCCTCTCCTACTATCTGCTGACTCTCAGCCTATCTTACTCTACAGGCCGATGATGAAGATTTGTTGAACTCACAAATTATTATTATGGGTGGCACTGTCATACCAGCCACACACCCGCCATCAGACAACGAAGGAAAAAACACTAATACAGAGCAGGAAGAATTTCCGCCCCTCCAGGAAACTAACCATATTACATTACAACTCCAACAGAAACTGAAGCCCTCTCCAATCGGCCTCACAGAAAATGGTTCAGCGAAAGTGATGAGACATCAAGTGAGGACCAAAAGGACTCAGGCAGTCAGGAAAAAGGGAAAATAACAACAGAGAATTTTAAGAAATCACCGGCTAAAAACCCAGAAAATATCAAGAAGAAGGAAGGAAAAGAGAAGAAAAAAGACAAGGGCGTGAACTCGGAAGACGCCGCCACTATCGGCAAATTGGACAAACAGCAGAGCCAAAAAGAAACAGAAGGGGTCACCACCCGGTCTAAGAAAAACAAAGATTTAGTTGTAACTCACAATACCCCAGTTGAACCCGAAATAACAGAAGGACCAGAAGAGATCTCAGTTATAACAGAAAAAAGCCCCAAAACAGGAAGAAAAATCGTCTCCGCATGGCAAGGAATGGCTATGGTAAGGGCTGTCTATGACAGCGCACCTGAATTTCAAGACAAATTATTGAAGACAATAGACAAATTAGAGCACTTTTGGTTCCTTGTAACAGAAGACGATAAAACAATGACGGTAGAATTCTATAGTGGCGACAGACATATAGAAGATGTAACAAAAACTACCCCAAAGCATATGAAGGCTTTTCACGAGCTAGAGAGCATTGAAAAAACAGTGCTACATGAATCTCTGAAAACAATAGGACAATCAATGAGGGAAAAAAAAACATGCAAGTTTAAAGTTTTAAATCATTAAAAAAAAAAAAAAAAAATCCATATCTAGTTCATATAGGAAGGGGAAAACCTGAGAACCCGAGCGGCGAAGGCTTACATCGAGGCGGTGTGGCTCCTTCTGGGCTGCATCACTCGGGCCAGGCTTTTTGCCCTCTCCTTTTTCAGTTCCCAATCTGTCCAGTCTTATGAATGTATGTACAGGGTGTTCGGGATAAATTTGACATATTTATAATTAATTATATTTTTCCGTAAGTTACATGTATTAACACACACTTCTCTTCATTTAAAAGTTTGGACCCTTCTTCATTCATATACAAGATGTCAGAAAGGATGGATAGCTGGAACCCACCTGAATCATGGAAGAGAATAACTTGTATCATGATGATTCGTGCCCGCCATCAAAATAAGGATATTACGACTGCTGCCCAATGCTCCCTGAATACAGTAAAAACAATCAGGCATGAACTAGAGACTTGCAATGGTGACTACGAGGATGTAGCAAGAAGAAAGATCCCTAGAAGACGATCTGATTGCGTTCGTACAGCAGAATTCCTCGCAAATCTGCAGGAACAGGTGTTGAAGAACCCTGGCATTGGAATTCGGGCTTTGTTCGTGGAGTTGCTAACTGTAGTCAAGCCCTGGATAACAAGGGTAGCCAATGGTAGGCCGTATGTATGGCAGCAGGATTCGGCCCCTTGCCACACCTCTGGGAAAAGTCAAAAATGGTTGTCTGAAAATTTCTACGACTTCACCAGTCCAAATGTTTGGCCTCCAAACTCCCCAGACCTTAACCCCATGGATTATTTTGTATGGGGCGCAGTTGAAAAAGACACCAATCGCACTTCCAGTAATACAAAAGCCCAGTTAATGGATAAAATTAAAACAGTTTTTGCGGCCCTTCCCAGGGAGACTGTAGCATCAGCTTGTTCGAGGTTCCGAAGCAGAATTGAAGCTGTGATCGATGCTAATGGTGGTTATTTTGAGTAAATCTTGTTGATAGTATTGTAATTAACTCTGCCTGTAATGTTTTTTTTGTCAATTCATTAAATTTAATAGATACAAAGAAGATTTTCTTTTTCCTTACGAAACTGTCAAATTTATCCCGAACACCCTGTATGTGTAAATGTATGTATGTGTATGTAAGAGACCTCTATTCATTTGTTTTTCCACTCACTCTCCTCGGACAGCCACCTGAAGAGGTGACTGGCCGGGGAGAGCTGAAGAAAAGAACGGATGGAGTGAGGAAATATCGGAGATCTGCTTGGTTTCTTACTATTGAGTAAGACCAAGTAGATCGACTGAGGCCTCTTTACCTAACTACCACTATCAACTCTACGTTTCCACTCCTCTCTTACTATCAAGCTGGCTCTCAGCACAACTTTTTACTCTAGAAAGGCCAATGATGAGAAGATATGAACTCCCATTCTATCATTGGCATGTAGAGTAGAATAGGCTGACAGTCAGCAGATAGTAGGAGAGGAAATAAAGATAGAGTGCATAGTTGTAGAGTAGGTAAAAGAGGCCTCATTTGACCTGTTTTAGCTGTTTGCCCCACAGGAGCGTTTCTAAAACGGTCGTTGATTTTTCACTTTAAAAAAAAGGAAATATCCTAAAAAGGAAACATGTAACAAAACAAACAGAGAATAAATCTGGAGAAGGAATGGAAAGGTAAACTTAGAGGTGGAGGAAGGATCTGGCCCGAGTGATGCAGCTCACAAGGAACTGAACCGCCTCGCTGTAAGCCTTCGCCGCTAGGGTACTCAGGTACTCCCCCACCTGTGGGAGCTAAAAACCAGTGAAGCTTTGTACAGAAATCCACAAGGTGGTTACTGTTCCTTTCTTTTGTTGTGGGCTGTTATGATTCTTTTGGCCACCTCACTTCCCTTGGCCATGTCTAGTTTGCAGGGAGCTATGTAGAACGCCGAAGCTGCCTCCTCGTCTATATCCAGGGCTACCTCTACTTTCTCAGGGCGGATTTTGCTGATGTCATCAACGAAGAGGTCACCGCATTTTGCACTGACGATGTCGGGTCCATATTATCCCTGTGAGGAGGAGTTCAGGTTCTCCTACTTTATCTATTGCCTCTTTAAACTTTTCTGCCACCCCGAGCATACCTCTAAGGAGATGTTTTAGAGTCTCCCCTGCTTTTACATGAGGGACTTCTGGGTGTTCGGTTTCAGATACTTTTGCTGTTTTGAGATTTGTCAGCTCTTCTTCCTGCGGACTTAATGGCCGTTTGGAAGTTTTGGTGTTCGTCTCCATCTCTACTTCAGCTTCTTCTACTGTATCTGAATTGGCGATGTCTATATTGGCAGTGGTAGCTCCGCTTTCGTCCGTGGGAGTTACCATGATGATTTCTGCATTGTCAGTCTCTTCTGTTGGGATCGTATTGCTGGTCTCTGCAATTCTGGTAGGTTTCCCTCCCTTACGGGACCTTTTCGTTGTCTTAGACATGGCGGCATGATCAGGAGTGGGCTCAAGAGGCGGAAACTCTTCCTGTGTTGTGACCTTTTCATTACTTGTTTTTTTTGCTGATGTGATTGCACCACCCATCCTCTCTGCGAGGGTTCTGGATGGGCAGGTGTCGACTTTGTGGTCAGTGACCCCACATTTCAAACAAGCTGCCTCACATTTTTCTTGGTTGTGGACAATTTTAGGCAGTTCTTGCATTTCATGCGAGGACAGTCTGCCCCAAGATGATTGAAGACACCACATCTAAAGCATTGCTTTTTGACGCCTGGGTAATTTACCATTACCCGGGCATATCCTATGAGGACAAAGTTAGGAACTTCGGTCCTCATTTCAAGAGAGATAGTTACCTCCCCTGACTTCCACTCAGCATTGTTGGCGTCATTGTGAACCTGGATTTCCCGTACAACTCCCCACTTAGAGAATACGCTATGAATTATATCGTTGTTCTCTGCATATTCTAGGGGAAATCGTGGTATCTTAAGGGTTCTCATGATGCTCCCAACCATGAGGGGAGATACTTTTACTTTACCACAGTCAACCCCTTGCAGAAGCTTTTCTCTGGTCTCCATATTTTTGGTCACTACCTGGTATCTTCCTCCCCCATAAGGGGTAAATCCAAAAATGTTCTCACGCCGACGCAGTCTATGATAGCTTTCGCCATCGCCCTTGCCGGTATTGTGGCGTCAACCTCAATTCCGAGGGTACGCACACGTGTCAGAATGGAGGGCATGATCAGATGGGGGGAGCCTAACTATTCCCACCACCAAGTGTTTGATATTTCCCCAGTCCGGGGTTTACGAAGTTCTGTAAATTTCCGGTTAAATATCGTGAAACCCAATGGGACTCGTACCGATATTAACGGTTAAGAACAGAAATTGAACAGACTATACACTTTATCTAAGCCAAACGGCCGAGAAGTATATATATATATATATATATATATATATATATATATATATATATATATATATATATATATAAAGCCTGTTAAAGCCATTGGGATATATATATATATATATATATATATGTGTGTGTGTGTGTGTGTGTGTGTTTGTGTGTGTGTGTTACGGATAAAATAATAAATCCGGTTATTATTAATAATTACCCGCTATTCAAACCAAATGACGAGGTTAAAGTGAATAATTTGCGAGAATTAATCACATGAACCGGTAAGCATTAATAATTTCTAGAGGACTCTGGTAAATGTAATAAAAACATGTTTTCTAAAAAATATTTTATTTAATAGCAGAAAAAATAGGAGATAAATACCTTATTATATTATTATACCGGTTAAAAACAAATTACTTATTTTTGCAGGAAAGACCTCTGTGGCACTTGGAATTATAAAGGATTTCTGACGTTTTACATTTGCAGCGATTTGAGTTACAATGGGCTGTACAAATGCATTATTGGAAACCTTGATCACCTAAATTAGAATTCTTGCGGGTACATTCTCTTAGACTTATCTCAATATCAGAAACTTCATTAACTGAAATAAAAGTTTCCTTACAAACGGTAAATTCGTTCCTCGAATAGAGTTGGTTTAAAATACCATATTTTGTACCTAATTTATATAGGTTTTCATTCTCAATAGAAATTATAACTGCTATGATATTCTGGTTATTGGTCTTAGTCCTATCTGCGTCTGGAATTCTTATCCGAACATTTTCTCCTACATTTGTTGGAAATTAGTCATTGAAAGCCGTAACATTTTTTTAGCATGCTTCTTAAGTGACTTCTTAGCAGAGTTTCGAGATTCTTGAATTTTTTCTGTGATTTCATTGAGTGCAAAAGAAGTACTTTCCTTACTTAAATTAAGGGGATATTAAATCCCACATTGTTTTAAAACCGAATAAGAAGCTCAAGGATTGGAATCAGAGTTTCTTGCCGAATATATAGTATAGTAAACTATAAAGTATCGGCGATCACTAAGCGTCCGCTAAATGCAAGTGACCCTAGCACGTAGTGCAGGGTCACTTGCATTTAGCGGACGAGAGCGTACAAAAATTCAATCATCGGCATCCCAGAGTTGCCTTAGTTACATAAGTCAAGTAGGTATGCAACCTGGGGATGGAAATGATCTCGCGTAGCTCTCAGGTCAATTAATGAAACATTCATAGTATCTGCGACCAGTCGGCTCTGAAATAATATTGGATCTAATATCCACTTTGCCTATATAATATTACATCACCGAAACGAAGCCGTATGGCTCTTTGTTTTAGTAATAGACAATTCGACTGATCCCAGTGGTAGTCCAACACCAGGACAACTCGTCGCAAAGGTGGAGAAAGCTACAAGGTTCTCAGCATTTCGGAAATCAGTAATAGCTGGAATTGTGCGCCGTTTTGAGTAGTTATCCGTTATCAGATCGACATCGCGGTATCGCAGTACTTGTGTTCAAGTAACTCTTATTTTACTAATTAATGGCCCCAAAGTGCAAGATGATGCAGCCAATTCGGATATGCCAAAGAGAAGCCTAAAAAAAAAAAAAAACGCGTGGAGGTTGCTAAGATTCCATTCAATTCAGATAACTTATAATTGTTCTATTTTATTATTAATTATTGTTGTTAATCTCTTACTATGTCTAATTTGTAAATTAAAATTTATCATAGGTATCCATGTATAAGAAAAAAAAAAAACATAATGTATATAGGGTTCGGTAGTATCCTCGAAATGTCTTGGAACGCATTCTCCGCGGATAAGGGGGGGGGGGGGGGAACTACTCTACTCAGAATCCTTTCTTCGTTGGAAGGGCTACAACATGAAGGATAAGTATTACTTTTCAGTATTACTTTCTCTTATTATTAAAATATATATTCATATAACTTTACTAACATTTTGTATAAAGTTTATTGGAAGTATTTCTACGATATAAAATCTTACATTAAAATTTGATGTCCGGGCAACACTTACTAAAGGTGGATTAAGTTCCCGTTCCCTATGTAATAAGCATTTTGGAAAATTATGAAATTAGAAGCAGAAATGAAGTTCTTCCTAAGACCCCACGCAGGCTATAAAAGAATTGACAAGATAAGAAACTAAGAAATAAGAAAACAGTTATCCATAATTAATATAACAGACGACATCACAAACTATAGAAAGAACTGGAAAAACTATATAGAAAGAATGAATGAGGACAGATGGCCAAATATTGCCTGGAACCAAAGGGACACCGATCAAGAGGAAGACCCAGGAGAAGATTTGCAGAAGACTTTTTAAACCCTTGAAAACGTTACAGGCAAACAATTGCTTAATACGGGAAGCCAAGAAGAAAGAAAGAAAGATGAAATTAGAGATATTTCATGCTAGGCTATAAAAATAATAAATAAATAAATAATATCCTTTTCAATCTGTTTTAATTCGTTACATTAATTAGGTAATCCAGAGACATCCGTTCATTTTTAAGCGATTACTGGAGCAGGTGGGGGGGGGGGGGGGGTGAGAGAGAGAGAGAGCGTGCTGATCAATAGAAAACTTGTCAAAGTCTAGATATGCGATTAGTCTTGATAGTCTTCGTGAAGAATGCGAACGCCAACCTTTTTCTTTCTGTCTGTCTGTCCCAAATTGGAGGCCACAAGAGCATCCTGTTGGTAAACTGCAGCACAGAACATTAGAAGCAACTAGTCTTTAAGAAAACGTAGGAAGGAAAATAACTTGCCAAATGGGATAAAGGAGCCTTGGCAATTTTCAGAACAGAATTCT